>NC_140943.1:97594246-97791746 GCF_014529385.1 Adiantum capillus-veneris | reverse complement strand
TGTGTGTGTGTGTGTGTGTGTGTGTCTCTCTCTCTCTCTCTCTCTATGAACTGGGCTGCAAGTCACACTGCTGAAGGTTGGCCAAAGTGAGCTAGAGTCGACTCGTGCTCGGGGGAGGGGCTGGAATCATTCCCCCTTTTATAGTAGTATAGATGGGGGCAAAGTCCTCTTACATACTCCTCTAGCCTTGGGACTATTGACACCCCCCTTGTCAGGTGGGATCGACGGTCCACGATCCTTGAAGATGTAAACTGTCCATTTATTCTCAATAATAAAAGGATTTCAATCAGGTTAAGACCAGAACCCACCACCTCCCAAACGAGAGGCTATGATTCTCACATTAAGCTATCATGCCTCACTTGAAACAAGGGTGAGAACAAAGAATGATATGGTTAAAATAACGGGGTGGGGATCACATGGTGCTCCCTCGGAGATCACTTTGGGATGGTTTTGGAATAGGTGGGTTCACAAGGTCATCACATATCGATTGGGATTCACACGGAGATCACTTGACGGTCACTTGATGTTCACATTGAATTTACTTGGGATTCACGTTAATTGTGATCGCATGGTGATCCCTTGGGGATTAGTCCTCCATCGAGCGGTGCAAAACCAATCCCATCGCCACCAATTGATCCCACCTACAAGAAGGGGTGTCAAATAATCACGAGGCTCCTCTAGGGCTTAATATACCTCACACATGAATTGGATGCCACTTGAGATGCAAAATTACCCTACTTTCTTACTCGTATCATGTTTGGTGTATGCTATGATCAAACATACTTTCCATACTTAATCTACAAGAAGAATAAAGACATCATCGACACATAACTTTGGACAATAGCCAAAGTAGTGGTTCACCCAATGTGGGCTACGTCCACGGGAAAGCAGCCACTCAATGGCTTTAGTACTTCAAAACAAGAAGTAGTTTACAAAGGGATTATACCCTTAATGGAGCTTCCGCCTTGCTTCACTCTCACCACCTCACACTCACCTTGTTGCATCAACTTCACACTATGAAATGTGTGTAGAAATGGCCTCCTTTTATAGGCCAAAAGGGTTGCCCTCTCTTATGAGAGACAGCCATGTGTAGCCGCCCCTGTGCGAACAAGTTCAAATCGGACCCTCCAATCCGCCCATGTGTGGCCGCCCTTGAGAAGACAAGTCCGCTTTTGAATTCGGCCACCGGCCATTGACTTCCGACCACCGGCCATCGGCCATTGAATACCGGCCACCGGCCAACCGACCGGTTGTTTTCCGACCACTTTCCGTCCGCCGTCCGGCCATAATATTCCGGCGAAAAAAAAAGTCTCGGGGGCCTCCGTCCCCAAGGCCTTTAAAGTTGCCCCTGATTCTTGTCCGTGAAAATTTTGGTTTCCGGTGAGTGATTTTCCTTCACGCACGATGGCTTCTCCTCATAATGGGGGCCTTACAAATGTGCACTTTTACCACAGAAAATTACAAGGGTAAATCAGGCTCCATACTTAACAATCTCCCACTTGGAGACTGATCTCCAAACCAAACCTGTGACTGCTTTCCATTCTGGCTTCTTATCCTTGAATGCCGATTGAAGATGAGCAAAAGCTCAACTTCTCCTTGTTGACCACCTTTGTAAACATGTCTGCAGGATTTTCACTTGTATGCACCTTTCCTAGCTTTAGTTGTCCCTCTTCCAAAAGAGTGCGTATGAAGTGATATCTCACCTCAATGTGCTTTGTCCTTGAATGAAAGGCTGAGTTCTTCGCAAGATGGATAGCGCTTTGGCTATCATTGTACAAGACACAATTGTCTTGTTTGAATCCAAGCTCTTCTAAGAATCTATGAAGCCACATAATTTCTTTGCTTGCCTCCGTCATTGCTACATACTCTGCTTCCGTGGTAGAAAGTGAAACCACTTTCTGCAGCTTTGAAGCCCAGCTTACTATTATGCCTCCAACCGTGAACACATAGCGAGTAGTACTCCTTCGAGTATCTTTGTCACCTGCCATATCAGCATCAGCATACCCTTCTAGAAAAATATCAGTTCCTCCAAAATACAAAGCATTTGTTGTTGTCCCTTTTAGATAACTAAGTATCCACTTCACAGCTCTCAATGCTCTTTACCTGGGTTGTCCATGAACCTACTCACAACTCCCACTGCATGTGCAATGTCTGGCCTTGTCCAGACCATAGCATACATTAGAGAACCTACCGCTGCAGCATATGGAACTTTAGACATATAGGTTATCTCCTCTTGTGTCTTTGGACACATATCTATTGTTAGTTTAAAATGACCAGCCAAAGGTGTAGAAACTGGTTTTGCATTTTGCATTGCAAACCTTTCTAGTACCTTCTTGATGTAATCTTCTTGAGATAGCTTTATTTTCTTCTTCGTCCTGTCCCTTGATATTTTCATACCAAGTATCCTCTTTGCAGCACCTAAATCTTTCATTAAAAAAGATTTGGAGAGCTTCTCTTTTAGGTCTTTGATGTCCTGCATGTTAGCACTTGCAATCAACATGTCATCAACATACAACATTAGGATGATGAATTTCCCATCTCCCAAATTCTCCGTGTAGACGCAGTGATCCGAGTTGCATCTTGTGAATCCATGATCCCATATCCATCGATCAAACTTCAAGTACCATTGTCTTGATGCTTGCTTTAAACCATACAAGCTCTTCTTTAATTTGCAAACCATTTTCTCCTTACCTTTTACTTCATACCCCTTTGGTTGAAGCATGTAGATTTCCTCCTCTAAGTCACCGTGAGGGAATGCCGTATTTACATCCATTTGCTCGAGATTTAGATCATCAGCAGCCACAAGGCTTAAGACAAGCCTAATTGAGTTCATTTTTACAACAGGAGAAAATATTTCATTGAAGTCAATTTCTTTCTTTTGAGAAAAACCTTTTACCACAAGCCTAGACTTGTACATTTTCTTCCCACCTTCTTCTTCCTTTAGCTTGTACACCCATTTGTTTTGAAGTGCCCGCTTACCTTTAGGCAACTCAACCAACTCCCATGTTTGGTTGCGATGTAGTGAGTCCATCTCCACTTGCATGCTCTTCGTCCATTCTTCTTTGGATTCATGTTGCATAGCTTCTTCATATGATTCCGACTCTCCAGAATCTGAGATCAAGAGATGGTTGAAGGAAGGAACAAACCTTTCTGGAGGTCTACTTGCTCTTGTAGATCTTCGGGGAATAGGTTGAGGCTCCTCATTTGGTTGACGTTGTTGCACATTGTCACCGTTTGCAGTCCTTGAGTCTTCACCGTCCTCAAGCTCCATGTACTCATCACCTGTTTCTTTTGTTTGTTTTCTTTCCAAGTAATCTTTGTGCATATTTTGTTCGTTAAAAATTACATCCCTACTCCTTAAGATTTTACCATCTTCAGGATTCCATAGGCGATACCCAAAGTCTCCTTCTCCATAGCCAATGAAGAAACACTTTTTGGACTTTGCATCTAACTTTGATCTTAGGCTTCTATCTATGTGCATGAAAGCCTCACACCCCAAAACTTTGAGAATGCATAATTCACCGGTTTACATGTCCATGCCTCTTCTGGAACTCCCCCATCCAATACCGTTGAGGGTGACCGATTGATTAAGTACACAGACGTACTTACAGCTTCCGCCCAAAGCTCAAGCGGTAGGCCTGCATGTAGCCACATGCTTCGTGCTCGTTCCATGATTGTCCTATTCATCCTTTCCGAAATCCCATTTTTTTGAGGTGTCCTTGGGGTTGTCCTTTGCCTCCGAATGCCATTGCTAGCACAAAATCTTTCAAAAGCTTGGTTGCAATATTCGCCTCCATTATCGGATCTGAGGCATTTAACCTTGGTACCTGTTTCATTCTCCACAAAGGCTTTCCACCTTTGAAATATGGAAAATACATCGGATTTATTCTTCATGACATAAACCCATGTTTTTCTAGTCGCATCGTCTATTAATGTTACATAGTACAATGAGCCACCAAGTGATGGTGTACTTGCAGGACCCCAAACATCAGAATGAACCAACTCAAGTTTTTTATTTTTTCTTTCATTTCCTGATTTTTGAAATTTTACCCTCTTTTGTTTACCATAAACACAATCTTCACAGAACTCTAAGTCCACTTCTTTCAAACCTGGTAGAAGCTTCTTTGTTTGAAGGATTTGCATTCCTTTCGCACTCATATGCCCAAGTCGGTAGTGCCACACCGCACTGTCAACTTCTGTAGTTGCTGCACAAGCTGAAGGTTGCGTGCTAACAGTACATAAGTAAAGTGTACCGACTTTTTCACCCTTGGCAACCACCAAAGATCCCTTTGATATCTTCCACCGTTTGTTTCCGAATGCAATGTTGTGACCTTCATCGTCCAATTGTCCTGTAGAGATCAATTTTTTGCGAAGAGAAGGAACATGCCTAACATCTTTAAGCTTAAATTCATTTCCGTTAGCAGTTTTGACAGAAACTGTACCTTTGCCGACAATCTCACAAGCTTCATCATCTCCCAAGTATACATACCCAAAATTACCTTTGGTGTAGTCTTGGAAATGTTGCTTGTGTGGTGTCGCATGGAATGAAGCCCCGGAATCTACTATCCAGGAATTAGACACATTGTCTAATGAGAGAATTAGAGCATCTTGCTCTACTTTACCTGCCACATTGGCCTCCGATGTTGGCTTGTTGTCTTGAGACTCTGTCTCCTTCTTCTTCTTGGACCAGCAATCCTTCTTGACGTGCCCCTTCTTGCTGCAGTTCCAACATTCAAGAACTGACTTTGTGCGTGACTTGCTCCGCCTTGAGCGATCACGACCATTTTGGTTTTTGAACCTCTCCTTAAACCTTCCTCTTGTTTCCACTGATATTGCAGCACTTGATGATTCTCCTGTGCTTCTCCTTCGCATTTCCTCGCTTAGGAGAACACCCACAACATCATCAAACTTAAGAGTATTTGTGCCAGAGATAGAATTACTTACAGCCATCACAAGGCTGTCCCAACTATCCGGTAGAGATGATAGTATAAGGAGAGCTCGCACTTCGTCATTGAAATTGATTTTCACTGATCGAAGTTGACTTATGTTTGTGTTAAAGTCATTTAGGTGTTCTGTAACTGAACCATTCTCTGTCATCTTTAGATTGAACAAGCGCTTCATAAGAAATACCTTATTGGATGACGATGGTTTCTCGTAGAAGTCGTCAAGTGACTTCATCAAGTCCTCCGTGGTCTTCATCTCCGAAACATTGAAGGCCACCGTTGACGCCAAGCTTAACCGGATTGTTCCCAGTGGCTTTCGATCAATGAAAATCCATGCTTCATCTGCCATTATTGCAGGCTTCTTCGCAAGACCGCCTAGTGGCAAATAGAGGTCCTTCTGGTAGAGATAGTCTTCAATCTGCATCTTCCAATGTTGGTAGTTTTTGCCGTTGACTTTCTCAATCTTGAGCTTCCCTTCCTCCGCCATAACTCCCACTCAATTCAAGGAATCCTTTCCTTGAGAGTAGAGAGAGAGAGAGAGAGAGAGTACACACGATATACGTGGTTCACCCAATGTGGGCTACGTCCACGGGAAAGCAGCCACTCAATGGCTTTAGTACTTCAAAACAAGAAGTAGTTTACAAAGGGATTATACCCTTAATGGAGCTCCCGCCTTGCTTCACTCTCACCACCTCACACTCACCTTGTTGCATCAACTTCACACTATGAAATGTGTGTAGAAATGGCCTCCTTTTATAGGCCAAAAGGGTTGCCCTCTCTTATGAGAGACAGCCATGTGTAGCCGCCCTTGTGCGAATAAGTCCAAATCGGACCCTCCAATCCGCCCATGTGTGGCCACCCTTGAGAAGACAAGTCCGCTTTTGAATTCGGCCGCCGGCCATTGAATTCGGCCACCGGCCACCGGCCATTGACTACCAGCCACCGGCCAACCGACCGGTTGTTTTCCGACCACTTTCCGGCCGCCGTCCGGTCATAATATTCCGGCGAAAAAGAATATTCCGGTGAAAAAAAAAGTCTCGGGGGCAGAGGCCCCCGAGGCCTTTAAAGTTGCCCCTGATTCTTGTCCGTGAAAATTTTGGTTTCCGGTGAGTGATTTTCCTTCACGCACGATGGCTTCTCCTCATAATGGGGGCCTTACAAATGTGCGCTTTTACCACAGAAAATTACAAGGGTAAATCAGGCTCCATACTTAACACTCCTGATCTTCATGCTCGTTGCCAATATTAATCCCTCAACTTCCATCTATCGTCGTCTTGCAGCCACTACCTCATGGCCCGATTATTGACCCTCAAGCAGCTTATATCCTCTCTGAACAACCTGTCCCTTAACTGTACTACATTATTGTCCTCCTTGTAGCTTATTGGCGTTGTGTTCGGACCTCAAAATATATCACGAGGGAAGCAGTGGCCCTGCTCAAAGGCCGATGGCATAGCCCTTGGAAATCAATGCATGTACCAATTGGCCCTCTATGGTCTACCTCAGCGAACGTGTTGAGGAGCAGAAAACGCGCTTTATGGGCATTGTGAAAATACTTGAGAAGCTCGTATTGTAACTTTCCCATATCATCCCACACCCTGGGTACGTCAGGAAGCCACGTTGGAGGCAGCCTAGGAATGTCGTCAATTGTAGGCACCTCCGCATCTTGCTTGTTCGTGAAAAATGGTAACTCTGTGTGTGTGTGTGTGTGTGTGTGTGTGTGTGTGTGTGTGTGTGTGTGTGTGTGTGTGTGTGTGTGTGTGTGTGTGTGTGTGTGTGTGAGAGAGAGAGAGAGAGAGAGACATCTCCAATACATGTTGCATCTACATACATATAAGTAACAGGATCAAGCACAAAAATTACTTGCTACTACGGGCACCCAAGTCAATAAGTGTTGAGCATGTCGCTCTACTAAACCCGCCCAAAAGCAAACCTAAGGCAGCCCAAACTTGCTCGCAATGGCATCATTCCAGCCTAGTAAGATGTCTATCCAAACAAACACCACTTTTTGCTCTTATATGATGTTGGAGATGAGTTGATCCACCGGCTCCTTCATGGTTTGGGCTGCCGTATTGAATGCCTCCATAGCAATCATCAAGTGGGCATGCGCTTCTAGTGCGCATCTGCCTTTCAACATCACCATGCGGATGGCATGCCATCCCTTCTATTTTTGATGTTCTTGTGTATCATGAAAGTGTTTTTTTTCATGATTTGTGTCATTGTCATACTTCTCCTCTTGTACATGGTTGTGTCCCCGAAGGTGATGTGTGTTGATGGTGTGGGCATGGCCATTGGCCTGAGGAGAACCCCTGGCTTCACCATTGGCTACATGCGCCTCTTTAAATATAAGTTGCGGCTTCCCTATACTACTATCCTCTTCTTGTACAGGGAAAGCATGGCCACTAACAAGTTGATGGGTGTTGACGACACTATTATTGTGGGCAAGGCCATTCGCATGTTGAGAATCATTTGAATTTGCATCTTGATTGGCACTATGCAGTCGATGAATATGATGGGTGTTGACAAAGGTGAAGGTGAAGCCATGGGGCACAAGCTGGTGGCAGAGTTGGAGGAAGGGATTGATATGAGGAAAAGAATGGCCACCGCATGCCACAAAATTTTGGCTTGTGAATTTTCCATGATGCTCAGCACGGCAGCTCTACTTCGTTAAAGAGAAACAAATTAGTTGGCACAGTACAAAGACCTGAGGATTGAAAGGTTGACCAGCTCCATGTTTTGTAGACAGAGTTGAAACACAGGATTGATGTGTCCCTGATCTCTCTTTGCAGTAGAGGTATATGTGTAGTTAGACATGACTACAATAACATATATTGTGAACTTTTCTCAACTTCCACGAGAGTTGAGCTTTAGCTTCAGTCAGATCTCCACTTTTTATTGTTGCTGATGTTATGTCTAGACCAAAGGAGCATAGTGGATGGGAGGTTTAGCGATAGAATTGAAGCTGCATGAATAGGTCATGCAGTTGTTTGGAAAGTGAGACTTGCATTCTGGTCGTTGTTGTTGAGGCGACAAATCTAAAAATGGAAGCTGAAGAGGCGTAGCTATAAATGGAGATTTCTAGGTTTTCTGAGAAGCTGTAGCCCAATATTGACTCAAAAGGAGAACGCAAGGAAACTCTCATTGGTTGATGGTTCGCGGAAGAGAAAGCAAAATTGATGATGATGGTGGAGGGTTCCACGTAAAAAGTCCAGAGAGCTGATCTCCCCTCATGTTGTGGAAAGGTAGTGACCTCCATCTCTTGAGTTGTGGATGTGGAGTTCAGATCATGAGTATCGTCCATCTCAACGATGGCGTTGTCAACGTGATTTTTTTGGAAAGTCATGGAGGCCAAATGCAGCCAAAGATGAAGATCCCTTGCGACAAGAGAGACAAACACACAGTGGCAGAGAGAGAGAGAGAGGGGCAAAAGATCACCAAAAGGGTTAAGAATTGATGGCTAGTCCAGAAGGGGCTGCAAATAACAGTGGGAGCATCACGGGTTGAAGGATTATTTCTGTAAGAATTGGCCTCGCATGCCCTTGCTTGTGAGCTTTGCGGACGTAGACCAGAAGGGGGGCTCCGCTCCATTGATTAATGCAGGCAAGGCTAGCAAAATGGATGCACACAGCCTATCACTAACAATCTCATCATGACGCCACTTGGAGCCTTGTGGATGAGGTATAAGTAAAAGCAGATAGATATAATAGATATACCTAGATATATTCATGATCTCATTCTCAAAATAAATCTCTTCATTACATTTTCTTAGGATTCCTATCCCATTCAATCAATGAGGTAAATGACCAATCAAAACACTTCCTTTTCATTACCAAAAAGGGAAACCATTGATGGGGGCTTTTCACAAGCCAAGCTCCCATACCCCTCTTCTCTCGTCCCCACCCCATGGAAACCTCCTCTTAGGGAGGGAGTGATAAAAGGCATTGGAAAAGTAAGAAAAAAATAAAGTATGATTATGTAAATATATGAGAAAGGTAAAATAGGCCACCTCATGCCTGCGGGGCAGCCCATCCCCACCTTGCCTCCTTTTTCTTCACTGATGCCCCACCGTGTGTCCCTTTTCCTCTCCTCCACTCAAAAGGTCAACCCCCTCTCTCTTCCCCTTGTCCTTTCTCCTTTCTCTCTCCCCTCAAGCTACCCCACCTCTCACCAATAATGCATTATAACTCACCAATAATGCACCCTAACTCACATGCAACTTACCCTATCTTCCAAAATAGTATACCCCACCCCCTCTTTCTCTCTCCTATCATATCCCATGACCCAAATACCCCCCTCTCTCTCTAAAGGGCGCCATGTCTCTTGTATTGTAGCTAAAAAACCTCCCCCACATTCACACACACTCAGTTTCACTGAAAAAGGTACCCACAGACCCATCCCCACCCGGTGGTTACCTGATTTTTCTTGTGTTCACACACATCTGCACACAGATTCACCTCTGAACACACTCCCCTCTTGTAATTACTTTATTCTCCATGTCACCTCTCACTTTTTTCATCAACCCATCTCTCTCTCTTAGTCTCTCTCTCATGAGATTGTTGTTCTGGCACATATACAAACAGCCAGACAAGTGGGGCCCACAATCACATGGCCTATGTAGATAATGATTTCTTCATTTCTAAATTCTAGAATTTCTCCCCCCTCCTCCCCTATATAAAGAGGGGTCACTATCACACTAAACACACACCATCACCAAAGAGTACACTATGCATTGTGTGTGCCTAGTGCACACACACACACACCCACACCATCACCATCACCGCAATCACCATGCTTGTCTTGAGCATGACCTCTACACCCTTGGCTATGGAAGATGAAGAGCAACTAAATGAAGGATGATGGCCATAACCCTCGTGCGAATCTTCGCCATCAACTCCCACCTATCCGCTATGTGCTCTACCACTCTCTCCCTTCTCATTCCCCTACCCTATGCTCCCCATTTCATCGCCTTATTCTCTAAATAAAGCTTGAGGTTTTGTGAGTATGTTTTCTTGCAATGTTTTGCCCATGTGAGGTGTGCAGAATCGCCACCTAGTCTTGTGCTTGGAGTGAGCTTGTGTATGTGTGAAGGGTGTGCGGATTCGCCATCCTTTTGTGGTGCCTAAGTACTAAGCCGCTATACCCCCTCCCTCACTCTCTCTCTCTCTCTCTCTCTCTCTCTCTCTCTCTCTCTTGATCTCATTCCCTTTCCTCTTCATCATTGCTCCCAAGCATCCATCTCTCTTGGATGAAAACTTTGTTATGGTGGTGTGTTGTTTGCGTCCTAGCCGCTGAAGCTAGGTGGTGCCCCCTGTTTGCTTTACCATGACAGGCTCGAGGCGCTCCATTCGGCCCCCGGTGTTTTAGAGGCCGTCGGGGTTCGGGGTTCTCTTTGCTCCCGTCACCATCACTAAGGCCTTCCCCCTTTGGGACAGGCCAAAAACAATTGAAGATGAGTAAATTTCAATTTGTAAATACCAAAAGGATAAAGAAGAAGTGCATCAAACCTATAGAAAAAACACAACACATCAAGATTTATCCAATCCACTTGAATTGTCTTAGCATTAGGTCTCCCCAATTTTGAAAAATTAGAAAGCCTTTCAAAACATCTCAAGTGCATAAGTGAAGGTCAAGTGCATAAGTGAAGGGTGAGTTTAGGAAATGAAAAGATCCACATAAAAGTGGAAAGTCAAAAACTTTTTGTGTCCATAGAAATAGAGATGGTGGAGTGCACCTTGATACATTTGTGTTTTTCTTTGCTTATTTTCTCTTTGGCGTTTTCTTTTCTTTGGAGTGTCTATCAATAAAGCCATTATCTTAATCCATTTACTACCAAAGCAAGTAAAAGGGAATTTTCAAGTGATGGCACACATATAGAGTACAAAAGGCTAACCTTCTCACATATTACCAAAAACTTATGACTATTTTCTTCTTGTTTTTTCACAAGGCAAGGGGGATTTTAGTTCTACCATCAAATTTTTATTTTAGAAATTGCATTTTGTTGATGGGTGTATTCTCTAATTTGTGAGATTGATGCTTCTAAGATTTGATGGATATCTCAATTTCTCAAAGATTAGCAAGATTTGGTCATGAGTTTTGAGTAATGTCCCGCTTAGATTGCGATCGGGGGTATTCACTATTAGAAAACCCTTTATACGACTTGTGTTCAACTAGAATTTGTATAGCCTATTACAATCACAATATTTATAAATTTGAAGTTAATTTTTTGTTTCAAAATATACTTTTAGCATTCAAACCAAGGGTTGTAATTTCTTCCTAAAAGCAATGGATTTTAATGAGATTTTAGGGATTCATTGTGAGAGGTCAAAACCTATGGGGAAGAGAGAGAGAGAGAGAGAGAGAGAGAGAGAGAGAGAGAGAGAGAGACAACATGGATTCTCTATGCATTGTCATGCCAAGGGCATACCTAGGGGAGGTCACGGACCTGGGCTAGTAAGTGGCCGGCTGCTAGTGTGGAACAAGGGATTCAGTAGACAGGGGCTATACAAGGGAGGTTGGGTAGTGAATCCAAGCCAGGCAATTCCGTGGCCATTACACTGGTATCAGAGCTCAGGGGAGGAGGAGGCATGGAGGAGGGGAAGAAGCATGGTCTTCTCTTTCCCTCTCGTTATCGCTCTCTCTTGAAGATATATCTTGCAAGGCATCCCTCTCAATCTCTCTTGCAGCCATGGTGAAATTCATGCATGGAATTGCATGAAGGTACAACAGGAATATGGCATGTCCAAAAGCTTGCATGGATGCTCAGGCTCAGCAGGTACAACCGTGGGCACAAAGGCTTGTGGGGGAGGAAGGGCCGACTTCGACCTGCATGACACCCTGCATGGAGAGGGTCTACGGATGCGCATTGGCCTGAGTAGCAAATTTCGCTGCTGTTGCACAGCCGCATGATGATCACGCAGGTGTAGAAGATACCCTTCCTTGCCTGCACAGATCGGCATGCCATCATTGCAGCAGAAATTTTATTTTTTTTTATTTTAGGGCTCTTGCCTCCACGTGGGCGCCCAAGGATACCCCCTAGTGGCCCGTCCCACCCATAGGGTGCCCAAGGGGCTACCCTTGGTGAGGCCGGCAACCCTGAGGAGCCACCCAAGGGGGGCTGATTCGGAAGTTCTTCCCATTATGGGTATTGATAGAGGCCATAGGCGGCAAGGCATGTACGGCTCATCGCCAAAAAGGCTAATCAGGGACGACATGCTGGTCGAGCCAGTAGACGGCAAGCGAGCCTCGCAGAGAAGAAAGGGCGGCACACATATTGTATCATGAATTGTCCTACGAGAGCCTCGTCAAGTGGATCATGGTTGTAGGGCATGCAATGGCATGAAAGGTTGCAAAGGCCGTTTGCAAGGTCACCGGCAAGGCACTTGGAGCGAACACACGAATTCGATGGACGTGGTTGACCTCGGCTAAGGACAAGCAATGATTATTAGGTTTGAGATTTCATGTTATTGAATTTTTCATAGCTTTATGTAGGTGATTGTATGCACTTCTATGGGTCACATATGACCATGGTCAAGAATACAACAAGCTCTTATGTGCACGAGCAAGGCTCAACCATGCATGGTCATGCAACATGCACTATGGAGTTTTTACTCGATCATGTAAGACGCACTACGGCTACGAGCCGCACTCGAAACAAGCACGGCCTATTGCTCGACTAGTTGAAGGCGGCAAATGTGTTCGGCATGGTTCACCACTTGTTACAAATTGAGACGCTGCTTATTTTGGATTTGACTTTTTGCTAAGAACATGGTTCCTAGGGAAAGTCTGTCTGTGTTTTTAGTTGCTCACAACAAACCTATACGGTCAAGGACAACAGTAATCAAGATAAGCAAGTACGCATACATACCTTGCCAGTATTTTTTTGCTTCTCAATCCATTGTACAAGTAGACAAGGTCCATTCTTGGTACATGATTGACAAGGTTGACTCTCTTTGCTATGAAATCTGTCGCCAATAGCGTTTGTTGGCAATGAGACCAGACGTAGTTATATGAAGCAAGGCTTCCATTTCTGCATCTTGCATTGCGACTCCCCACATTTGACATATGCTATGCGCCTACAAAATTGGGAAGGAGTAGGCAATGTGTTTGCAGGTTATTTCATTACGTACCAGATGGGTGTATAGGATACACGAGGGCGTATATGCATATGTGACAACTCTCTCTCACAAAGCAAATATGGCTATGAGCCGGTTGGAAGGAGTTTTTTCTATTGGGGTATAAAGCCCAATGTGGTCGCCCAGGTATGTACACATATTCTTTTGTAAAAACCTAATAAGAACTCACTATGCTCTACACATTACAGTAGAGCGAGTTCACCATATCGTCGTGCTCTTCTTCTCGCACTCTCTCTCGCATCGCACTTCCGCTCATACTCCTTCAACTGGTATCAGAGCTCAGATCGAGGCTTGGGACAGCACTGCAGGAGGCTAGAGTCACCAGCTTAGATTGGAGTGAAATTCATTCTGAGGTCATCTCGGCCACCGTTCGGCTTCGACAAAGTTCTGCACAGGCCATTTTCGACTACGTGGTCTCAGCAGGCGCAGATCCGCGACTCTGCAAATTTGGGGTTTTCGACCTAGGACTGCAGGTGCTGAGGATATCGACACTCCCAGAGTGTTGATTTGTGGCTGTCTACACATCGAAGGACGGCTCACAATTCTTGGAGGCGTGTCACATACGACACGGGCGCATCTACACACAGACTGTAGGTGACATCCACTAGTTCATCAGGTAGCTTGTGTTTGCTGCTTGATATTCCTGATTTCATCCTGACATTGCAGGTACTTCCACATGGGATGTATTGTCAGAGATGATGTATGTCTGTTGAGGGTTTGCTGGCTGTGAGTCACGCAGCAAACAACTGCCGCAGCGGTTATAGCATACAGTGGAAAATTTGTGGATGTATGACTTTGTGGGAAGTCTATGTACTGTCAGATTTACTGCAGCCTTTGTTGAGGGTCGAGTGAGGTTTTATTGAGCTGGGGGATTCTCGAATGTTGAGATCCTTTCGGTGATACAGGTCTTGGAGCGATCCCTCGAGCACCCTTAGATAGGCAGCTAGGATGTATTGACTGTGAGTTAGACAGTTGGGATTGCATCTTTGCTTTACTGCCGTTGAGGCATTGTCGCAGTCTATGCTTACAGGACAGTGAGAGACAATACAGGTGCAGGACAAGTTTACCCGCAGCTTACAGTGTCAGAGAGACATTGTTTTTTGAGCTGTTTTTTGGTCTGTTTTTTGAGAACACCAGAGCCATTTTACAAAGGAGACTCTGCCGAAATTTATGCAGAATCTGAAGCTTTCTTGGTTCATTTGACAGGTTGATATTGGTTCAGAGGTCAGTTTACAAGGGAAACTCTGCCGAATTTTTCCCAGGAAAGTAAACCACTGTGAAGCGTAGCTATGGCTTGGATCACAAGACACTGCTCTTTACAATATCAAGAAGCTGGATGGAACCAATTTCCCATTGTGGAAGAAGCAGATTTGGCACATGTTGGTACAAAAGAAGCAAATAAAACCTATAAAGCTCAAGGGGATAAAACCAGAAGATATGGACGAAGATGAATGGATCGAAATGGATGAATTGGCACTTTCTACCATTATGCTGACTTTGGCAGAAAGCGTTTACTTCAATGTAGCAGACGAGATGTCGGCTTATCAAGCATGGTTAAAACTGAGTGATCTTTATGAGAAGCAGAGTGCAGCTTCACAGGTATACTGGCTTAAGAAGCTTGTTGACTTGAAGATGAAAGAAGGCACACCTATGTCCAATCATCTGAATGAATTCAACACCATCTACGGTCAGTTGTCAGCTCAAGGTATCAAGTTTGATGAACCTATTAGAGCTATGTTCCTGTTGATCACATTGCCGAAAGTTGGGACACTTTTTGCACGGATTTGAAAAATTCTGCACCTCCAGATGGTTTGACCATAGCAGGTGTAGAAGGCAGTCTGCTTACTGAAGAAGCCAACAGAAAGACAATGGACAAAGGCAAAGGAACAGCCTTAGTTGTCAGGGGAAGGACCAAAGAAAAGTACAAAGGTGGAAAGAGGGATCAGTCTCGTAGCAAGTCCCACAGTGCTAAAGGCAAGAGTGACATAGAATGCTACCATTGTGGCAAGAAGGGTCACATGAAAAGAGACTGCAGAGAATGGAAAGCAAAAAAAGGCAAAGAGAAAGCTAAAAACCATGGTGAGAAGAACAAGTCCTCATTGAAGATTCAAGAAATAAATGTGACAAACATTGTTGCAGAGGATGACAGTCTAGTGTCAGGAGACATCTACTTCGTGAAGAATACAATGGACTCAGCTCTTCTTACATCATCTGATGGAAATGCACTGAGTGACTGGATTATAGACTCAGGGGCATCACTTCATGTGTCTCCAAACAAGGAGTGGTTTACCTCTTATGTGACCACTACAGATCATGTTCGGCTAGCAGACATGTGAGATCTTAGGTGTTGGATATGTTCAATTGAAGTTTCAGAATGGCTCTTCTTTCACGCTGAAGAATGTGAGACATGTTCCCGCAATTACAAAGAGCTTGATCAGCACAGGTTTACTTGATGATGCTGGCTACATCACCACTTTTGGACAGAGCATGTGGAAGATATCCAAGGGTTCTATGACAGTAGCACATGG
Source organism: Adiantum capillus-veneris (assembly GCF_014529385.1). Lineage (NCBI taxonomy): Eukaryota > Viridiplantae > Streptophyta > Polypodiopsida > Polypodiales > Pteridaceae > Adiantum > Adiantum capillus-veneris. The sequence continues at coordinate 97,776,146 of NC_140943.1, read as the reverse complement.
AGTAAAGTCTGGAGGACTTTACATGATCTATGTATCAAATGTCTCTAAAAATGTAATCAATGTAACCGAGCAGCCGAACGTTTCTTTGTGGCATAGCCGGTTAGGACATATGTCCAAGAAGGGAATGGAAATCTTATCTCGTTCTGGTTGTTTGCTTGGATTTTCATTTAATGATTTTGAATTCTGTGAACATTGTCTGTATGGTAAGCAAACACAGCAGCCACATAAGCATAGAAGCAGTAGAAGAGATACACAGTTGGCACTTGTTCATAGTGATTTGTGTGGACATATGCCTAACCTATCTCTAGGGGGAGCTTCTTACTTTATGAAATTTATAGATGATTACTCGAGGAAAGTATGGGTTTACTTTCTCAAGCACAAGGATGAAGCGTTTAGTGTTTTCAAAACGTTTGTGACACTTGTGGAGAATCAGAGTGGCAAGAAGCTTAAATGCTTACGCACTGACAATGGTGGAGAGTATGTTTCAAAGGCCTTTCAGGACTTTTGTGAGTCAAAAGGTATAAAACGTGAACTTACTGCTCCTTACAATCCTCCTCAAAATGGTGTTGCTGAGAGGATGAATAGGACCATACAAGAAAAGGTCAGAAGTATGTTGTCTAATGCACAGCTGCCAAATGGGTTTTGGGTTGAAGCTGTATCAACAGCTATTCATCTTGTAAATAGATCTCCTAGCAACGTTTTGCAGAAGGATTCAGTGCCAGAGATGGTATGGTCAGGCAAAATGCCCTCATACAAACATCTCAGAGTCTTTGGCTGTGAGGCATATACTCACGTTCCAAAGGAATTTAGGAACAAACTTGAGCCAAAGAGTAGAAAGTGCATCTTTCTAGGCTATGGTAATTCTGGTGAGATGGGGTACAGACTTTGGGATCCCGAATCCAAAAAGGTTGTCTGCAGCAATGATGTTCACTTTAGTGAATCCAAATATCATTCTAAACCAGAGAGGGTTGAGGAGATTAGAAGAGTTGTCTTCCAAGAAGATGGACCTGCACGTGCAAGACAAAATGTCAGGGCTCAAGAGGAGCAAGGACAGGATAGAGTGGAACCACAGGTTGTGGTTGAGCCTGAGCCACCTATTGTGCGCAGATCTGGACGTGTCACGCGACCTCCTGATAGGTTTGTTCCATCTATGAACTATGTCATGTTGACTGATTGCAATGAGCCTTCATGTTACAAGGAAGCAGTGCAAATGAAGGACTCCGGGAATTGGCAATTGGCCATGCAGTCAGAGATGACAGCTCTGCATAAAAACAAGACATGGAAGCTAGTTTAATTACCACAGGGCAAAAAGGCTCTACCTTGTAAATGGGTTTACAGGTATAAGATCACCACTCATGATAGTCAGCCAAAGTACAAAGCAAGGCTTGTTGCCAAGGGCTTTAAGCAAGAACAAGGCATTGACTTTGATGAAGTCTTCTCTCCGGTGGTCAAGATGACTACATTGAGATGCTTTCTTGCATTGGTTGCCATATTAGATTTGGTGTTGCACCAAATGGATGTCAAGACAGGGTTCTTGCATGGTGATTTAGATGTGGAAATTTACATGTAGCAGCCAGAAGGGTTTGTTGAGAAAGGCAAGGAAGATTGGGTATGCCAGTTGTTAAAGAGTCTTTATGGCTTAAAACAATCACCGAGGGCATGGTACCATAAATTCCACAAGTTTATGCTTTCTCAAGGCTACAAACGTAGTGAGTTCGATCACTGTCTATATACAAAGAAGGCTAAGGATGGCAGTTGGCTGATCCTTATTTTGTATGTGGATGACATGTTGATTGCTGGCAAGCACTTGGAAGAAATTTCAGCTTTGAAGTCAAAGATGGCAAAATCGTTTGACATGAAATACATGGGTGAGGCAAGTCATATACTTGGTATGCACATTGAGAGAGACAGATCAAAGAAGTTGATTTGGTTATCTCAAACAGAGTATATTGACAAGGTTTTTCAATGTTTCAATATGGAGAAGGGAAAGGCACTGAGTGTTCCATTGCCACCATATGTGAAACTTAGCAAACAAGATTTTCTTGTGTCTGAGGAAGAACAAGCTGAAATGGATAAGATTCCATATGCGTCTGCAGTGGGTAGTTTGATGTATGCAATGATTGCTACTCGCCCAGACATTACATTTGTAGTGGGAGTAGTAAGTCGATACATGTCAAACCCAAGCAAGAAACATTGGGAGGCAGTGAAAGGAATATTGAGATACCTGAAAGCTACAAAGAGTATGCGTATATGCTATGGGAGTCAGGAGCTAAGTGTAAAGGGTTTTACAGACTCAGATTATGCAGGTGACTTAGACAACCGAAGGTCTACGATAGGGTATGCCTTTACATTGGCTGGTGGAGCAGTATCATGGCGTTCTAGATTACAAGATTGTGTTACTCAATCTACTACAGAGGCTGAATATGTTGCAGCATCAGAGGCATGCAAAGAATCAATTTGGCTTAATCGACTAGTAACAGATTTGGGAATCAAAGAAGAGATGCCTGTGTTATATTGTGATAGTCAAAGTGCTATACAATTGGCTCGCAATCCAGTTTATCACTCAAAGACAAAGCATGTGGATGTGAAGTATCATTTCATCAAGGAAATGCTCGAGGATAAGCAACTTCAGCTTGTCAAAGTTCAGACCACAGAAAATCCTGCTGATCTACTTACAAAAGGACTTCCCTCAGAGAGCTTTGTGCATTTTCGCAAGCAGTTAGGTGTAGGGTAGTACATCACTTCTCTACATCTCTTGTATATTAGCTTGTATAGTAGCTTCTCTCACACTTAAAGTACCACATTGGCCTTTAAGTGGGAGGTTGTTGGGATATAAAGCCCAATGTGGTCGCCCAGGTAAGTGGGCGGGCCGCCAGGTATGTACACATATTCTTTTGTAAAAACCTAATAAGAACTCACTATGCTCTACACATTACAGTAGAGCGAGTTCACCATATCGTCGTGCTCTTCTTCTCGCACTCTCTCTCGCGTCGCACTTCCGCTCGTACTCCTTCATTTTCTTCCATATTTCATGACAACTGACGCCAGTTGGATGACCAGGTTTGCCAAGTTTCAATTTTTCTTCTTTTGTTTTCTCCATGTGTACACTTTACTTGGCAACTATTGTCGTTGTGCAAAGCAAAGTGCTTTGGCAATTTTACACAACATTTTTATACGAAGCCAGACACTTATGGTTTTGGCTCTCATATTTGAGGGCTTCAAACTCTCACCAAGGGCTTCAAACTCTGTATGCAAGGCATACTAGCTAGGTGGGTTCAATTCTACCGCCTCATGAAATACGCTTCTGCTATTCCACTCGCAACTCTCTGAAGGATAAGATAAGTTCAGGATTTTTTAACATGATTTTTGGTTGTTGTCAACACACATCAAAATTTAAAGGAACCTAAATCTAGGGCTTCTTTCACAAGTAAAGTGCCATTTTTTAAGTCATTTTTGTAAAGTCACGACCCATACATGGTAAGTGGGTCAAGTTGTGGCTTGTGTTTTCCATTACCTCTCTCAATGAGAGCGTTCTACAGGCAGATTGTTGCATGCTTAAAGGATAAGATGCAAGTCAGGCATAAGATGTGTAAGAGCACACAGATTGGGCACCCACTCTAGAAATTTAAGGGAATTTTCTCAGCCCATCATGCTCTTCTTTTCTCTCCTTCTCTCTCTCTCTTTCGAAGAATAAGGAAAACTTTCTAAGAATCTCTTTGACACATGTTTTTCTTGTGAGTCAGTTTGAGCCAAGGTGCTCTAACTCTCAGCTAGAACTTGGCCAAGTTTCCATTCACATTAGTCTTCATCGGTTCATCGATTGAACACTAATTTCCATAAGGGCTATGAGCCACACACAGGCTGGCTAAGAGCCATTGTCAGATCTTGGGGGGTAAGACCCAACTATTGGCATTCCTTGGGTGATTGTTCTTAAGATCGAATAGATTTTCCCATGGAGTACACATCGAATACATCGATGTTAATGGACAAGCAAGAGTCTTGTCATTACAGATGTTTAAGATGTCATTTTTGCACTACATGTTTTTAGTGTGACACTCAAGTTGAGTTTTTGATAATCTTAAACTCACATCTACTGATCTATATCATGGAGTCTAGAGGCAGCAAACAGTTGAGACAACATGGTTGTCCATAAGAGCTAGGAATTTCACTTGTGTGGATCTCCTACTCTCTCTATAGCACTACAAGTGTCGATGGAAGCACAATTTTGGGGTAAGACCCAGCAGGTGATTACTAAATCACTCCATCGGCATTCAGGATCACATTTTGATTTATCATAGTTGCACTTTCAAGGCAAGATGTTCGCAATCTACCACGGGTTAGTGGGAAAATCAAATCATTTTTGTACACGGTCGACTATGTTAGGTACCGTTAACTGCTACTTGTGCAGTTTCTCTCACAGGTCAGGCCAAGGGGTTTGACTACAGAGATTCTAACCAACGGGTTTGGATTGCAAAGGTAACACCCAAGTTTTCCACTGCAATGTTGCTTATTTTTTATTTTTTCATTAGTGCTCCTATGCATTTGAACAAGGACAAGTGAACTTTAAGTTCAACCTTCAGGTACACATCTAATTTGGTTTTGTTTCTGTTTTGTTTGTTTTTTTTCAAGTTGGATGCACACACTATGTTATCATCCAATTTTACTCTTAAGAGAAATGACACGGTCATGTAAGAGCCGAGCCATTTGGGTTGTACTGTCCAAAATTAGTTTCTGCATTATGCAGTTATAGACTGACTTGTAGGGTTTATTTGGCACATGTTGTCACATGGGAAACAACATGGTCTAGGGACTTACGGAGTTTTGTTTAGCCAGTGTGGAGCAAGGTTAATGAGGGTCCCTCTCACTCCTGTCGTAGAGTGTTTGCAATTACCTCCACACACAAGTACATCTTGTACTTGTAGGATGTTCTTTTTGCAAACATCCTTAGTTGAGACATATATTCCACATGTGGCGAATATGAGTCTCTGGGACTGACATTGGCGCCCACTATTTCAAGTATGTGTCACGACAAAGTCCCTAGGTGCTGGTCAATCTGTTTTCTAGACCATTTTCAGCACGATGTATCAGGAGCCATTTTAGTGGCCATAAATTGTCGGATACTCAGAAAGACTTGTTAAGGTACAAGTACTACTAAAAAACATTAACGGATGGTTGTTTATACATATAGCAAGGCTATGATTTGTTAATGAAAAAGTTTCATTGTTTGTACCTAGAAGTGATAACTGTTTCATCTTCTATTATGGTCCTGATGTTTCAGCAAGGCTTGAAAATGATTGCAATGGACAGTATTTAGTTTCTTTCAGAACTCTTTACATTCCTCTTTAATGTGTGCTAGGTGCATCACAATCGCCATAAGTATTGGCAAGGAAGATTATGGATATACAGGTTTGGATCCATTTTTTGCTAAATGCATGCACACTAGGTGTTATGGGCCCTACTGTTTTAGCAAAGGTTGATTTAGAGCGGCATGCATATTCATCACATTAGTTGCTTATGAAGCATTTCTCACTATATGTGCAAAATCTCTATGCGATTCCTTTTGGGATCTACCAATCACCCACAGAGGTCATGGCTCGGTTTGGGTGCTTGCGGATCTTTCAAGGTGACCATGATGGTTATTTAGAACATTGTTGATTCGACAACACTATTGTACGATATTGTGACCTCTGTTCCGATGGGGGAAACACACCTCAGTATTGTCAGTTATCCAAGGGGATAGGCAGATTACACAGTGTAATCTTGTGCTAAAGGATATGCAAAGTACGTACATTAGCACCAAGCAATCCAATTGATAAGCAATTAATAAGCATTTATTGCTCCACATGGAGTTTGCTTACCATAAGTTAAAGCATATTTGCGACTAGGTTTAGTCTCTTCATGTATAAGTCAAGTTCTCAACCTGGAATACTAGCTATGGTGGGGTTGTTTACTGATGGAATTTTAGAACAATTCAAGGACTTAAACTTGACCAATTAGTTATGTCATCAAGTTACTTTCATGGATAGTGACAGGAGGTACTCTTTCGGGTACATCTTTGTTGTGATAGCTCGTTTAGCATGCTCATGTGCATTCTAAATGGAGTCTACACACTATGATTAGATAGGAACTGGTTACACAAGATGGTTACAAAGGGACAACAATGTGTAAAATCAAGATGTTGCTCTTGGTTTCATTGAACCTCCTACTGAACCATGTTCTAGTCAAGCAAACAGCTGGATCCATGAAGGATGCCACTGTGGAAAACATTAGTGTATTATCACTCTTGTTTTCGAGGACGAAAATGCTTCTCCAAGGGGGGATTACTGTCATGCCAAGGGCATACCCAAGGGAGGTCACGGACCTGGGCCAGTAAGTGGCCCAGGTCCTGGGCCAGTAAGTGGCCGGCTGCCAATGTGGAACAGGGGATTCAGTAGCCAGGGGCTATAGAAGGGAGGTTGGGCGGTGAATCCAATCTAGGAAGTTCCTTGGGCATTGCATGCATGGTATATTTCCATACACATAGCCACAATAATAGCCACCCTATTGGTTCCCAAAACAAAAGCGCATGCAAGCTCCTCAAATAGGAGCCTTTTGTCAATAGGGTATTTTTCTTGCATCGATACCTATGTAAGTCCTAGGATTTTCATAGATTTTATTTTTTATCATATACCTTTTGTTGGTTGTGAAAATGGGAGTTCACATCATTTTGTCATGGCCAAGCCCATGTGTGGAGATCCAAGAGGCCCTAAATATCTAGAGAGAGTGTAATTGGTAGACAATAATCACAAGTCCATGCTCTCAAGCGAATAGAGAGCCAGTAGTAATCATCAATTAGATGATTGCTAGTAAATATGCAAAGGTTCAACAAAAAACCTATTGTTGTGTAGTAGGTAGGTAGGTAGTTATCGTTCAGGTAGGTAGGTAGTTTTTTTAAAAAAAAACTATTGTTGTGTAGCAAGTAGGTAGGTAGTTATCGTTCAGCTCCAACGATTGTCAAATTTTGACTTGATCATAACTTGTCCTTGTCAAGTGAAAGAAGGGACGAAAGAAGGAAGTCGACCCTACCTTTCTACAAGGGTGCAAAGATATATATTTTATGTATAGTTTGTAATTACAGCTTAGAAAGATATTGTGGGGAAAAGGCCTCGTCCAGTTACATTGAAGGAGACAAATAAAAGGAAATTATAGTTGCATGAATGTCAACATCAACAAATAATAAAATGAGACAAATTCTCCCTCATTAATTTTAACAAAGTCTTGATATTGTAAATCTAGCTCTAGGCCATGCCACCTAGTATGACAAAGAGGTCAAGTCAACCCTCATAATCCTCGCAATCATCAACACCAAATTTTCAATCATCAACACCATCATCAATTTCTTCCAAAGAGAAGGTGGCATTGGATTCTCTATTCTCCTCTTTGTTTTTTGCTATGAATGGTATAGTGGAATCTTCTAGTATCTCTACATTGGCTAGCGCAAGGATGAATCTAGCTCAAGAAGTCACTTAAATCACAAACAAGACTTTAGGTTGATGTAGACATGGGATGAAAATATAACGCGTAGTCATAGATGCAAGAGAGACTATTGTAACTTTAAAATATACAAATATGCCATGGATGTCTAAAGTAGTTATATTTAATACATACCTTCTAATGGTTTCCTAGTAACATCAAGTGGTCATTCCTCCCTCAATGATGCAATGAGGAATCCACCATGTAGATTCTACACTTGTGCCTCCAAGATACGTCTACATACCATTGGCACTCAAAGATTTAGGTTTGGAATGATTGCAAGTCCACCTTGAGAATTTGTTTGATGGTCCAACAAAACCTCATCTCCTTGAGGAATGGATGGAAGTCTTCCAGAATGTCATAATACATGTTGATTCTATGCTCCTCAATATTTCATATGAAAAATGATACCCTTTGCCCCTTTGGATTTGAACTGAAAATATTTGACATGAAATATGCATAATTAAGCTAAATGTTTAGGACATTGGGTCTCACTTTTGGCTTTAACAACTAAAAAGTGGTTGGTATTATGTTGGGTATATATCATCCTTCATGCTCTCACTCATTGGCATTGATTTCTTGGCCTTGGTATGCCCCACACACTAATGCTTAAATCCATTCCATAATGATGAGATTGGGGAACCTGTAAACTTTCAAGGGATAAGTGGTGCCCTCCTGTCCCTTCATGATGTGTTCCTCCATGCCTCTCATTTTATCCCTCATGATGCCTTCTCCCCAATCCCCAAGTTCACCCACTTTGTTATCAACTTCAAATTGAGGATGTTGAAATGTTCCATGCATCAATGCATGCATGCAAAGAGGGAAGAGGATAGACAAAGGACAGGGTTTGGGGGGATCCATGATAAGTTAGTGTGCCAGAGTTCCTTATTGTATATAAGAAGGAGATGAAGTAATAGTAAGTGACAATGTAGGGGTTTAGTCATAAGAGGACTAGTATTTGTGGCTATTTACCCCAAGAATCTCCCACTTAAAGGCCAATGTGGCCACTCGGGGGGTGCACTATGTAGTCATGTTAATGTATAATGTGAGTTCGAAAGGAAGGGTTTTAAAATACAAAGAATTTAGGTAATTTAATAGAGATACATTAAAATAAGCGGTTTTTTAGTCAATTTTGGAAAAAAAATCCTAATCGTTTTACTCATTCAGACATGTTAAAAGAGAGGGTTTTTTAATACCCCACGAGTGCACGTTATATAGGGGTTACTGAACGGTGAACCCCTATTAACTGAGTCAACGTCAGTTAACAGAAGATCTTAAAGACCGAAGACGTACAAATGCACATCGAGGATAAATGCAAAGAAGCAGTAAAGATTGGAGTTACACATTTTTCATGTTTTCCCAAAATGGTCACGTATTGTAAATTCCCGATTTATTTCAAGCCATTGTAATATTTTAATGTATTACGGGCTCAATGGGAGTTCCAAGTTGTAAAGAATAGGTCACTTATTGTGCCTAGGTTGCAGATTCAATAAGTGGTGAGCCCTAAAGGCCTTGGGCGCCCAGACATTGCATATTTTTACCTTAGGTATATAAGGCAATGTGTAAAAGAAATTAGGGTTCTCAAGTCATTTGTTGAGAGCACTCTTTGGTGAGAGCTCTTGAGGTGTGTGGCTATGGAGTCCTTGAGCTTCTCCTTGCTCATGAGACTTGATTAACACTAATCAATGATTTATTCTCTTTCACTATTCCTCTCTCATGCTTCTTATGATTTTCTAAGATGCTTAGATTAACTAGATTTTAACTAATTAGTGGTTTATCCCTCTCTAATCTTGTCTGATTGCCCTCTTTTTCTTGTCTGTGCATGTAGGTTTGATTGGAGTGTGGTGCTCAATAGATCTAGGTGTGTGTCCTTGAGATTAGTGTGTTGCATGATAGGATTAGTGTTGTGTGCATCTTGCAATCGTAGTGTGTGTGATTGGCTTGATTAGAGGTGAAGAGAAGTGGATATGGAGATTGCCCTTCATTTTGTCTTAGCTCCTCCATAGGCTGAGAAGCTCACCTCCTAGAGTTAACCATTTGTGTTGCCACGATTAGCTCACTAACCGTGTAAGTGTTTCCATGCGCTAGCCGGGTAGCTCATCCCTCCGTCTTGACAATTTTGTTGGTCATTGGATCTATTGCAACGATGGGATCCCCAACATTTGGCGCCGTTTCCGGGGATGATGGTCTATGCTAGTGTAATGGTGGCATAAATGAATGCGTTCCCACACTAATTTCACTTGTGTGTTTATGTTTTTGTGGATTTTGAATATGTGTGCATGAAGCATTGTGTTCATAATTCTCTATATTTTGCCAATTGTGTGTTTACACACTCTAATTTCTCACTAACCTCTTGCTAATTTGACGAAGTTTTGCTAACTTACTAATTTGCTATGAAGGATTGGAGCTGACGGACGCAAAGCGGACCCCGAACCCCGACGGCCTCTAAAACGTCGGGGGCCGAATGGAGCGCCTCGAGCCTGCCACGGTAAAGTGAACAGGGGGCACCACCTAGCTTTGAGCGGCTAGGACGCAAAACCACGATTATATGAACACCGCAAACCTACACACCGAGAGAGAGAGAGAGAGAGAGAGAGAGAGAGAGAGAGAGAGAGATTTGCAAATGATGAAAACCCTCGGGGGTGTGAGGGGGAATTATTTCTGCAGTGTTTACAAAGCGGGATGCCGTGGTGGTAGAGAGGTAGGGAGAGGAGGTGGTGCAACCTACTTGGTGCGTTCTCTAAGACGACTCAATGATTGTGAATACTTACAACCAAGAGTGTGCATACGTGTGTGCATCGACCATTGGAGTCGAGAGATGGATGTGGTTCCCTTCGCATGATGCAATTCCCAAGGCAAACCCAACATACAAGCCCCCTCCCCGTGATGGTGATAGTGTCAATCCTTCCCACTACATTCTACCAAATGCTTGGCTCCTCATGAATTGCCCCCCCCCCCCCCTCCCCCCCCCCTCGATAGTGACCTCTCAGTGCCAATTTATAGGTGTTGGCTGCTTGGATTATGGTAATCCCTGTGTGGTTAGGGTAAGCTTAATCGGGGAGACAAAGCAAGTGGTGGGCCCGGTGTGGTTGACCCTTGCTTTGTTTTGGGAGGTTATTAAAAGATGGGAATCTCTAGGTGGGCCTTTGTGACCATCAGCTAGAGAGAGGATGTTTACAAAAATGGAAATTTACAATGGCTCGGGTGAAAGCTGAAGATAATGATGAAAATAACCTATAAATTATTGGGATGACGTCATGGTTGCGTGTTGCCGACGATTTTCGGAGTCGGCCGGGGCATGCCTTCGGCGCATTTTCTCTTTTTGTTGTTGGCGGCGCATGCTTTGGATCCTTCTTCTTTATTCGTCGATGTCGTAGTCGTTTCTCCTCCTTTGTATTTTTTTTGGTGCGGTGCGTATATGTGTGTGTGTGTGTGTATATGTATATGTATGTGTGTGTGAAAAACGTGCGTGGGAAGGGGCTTTATATAATATATATTTTTATTTATTTATTTATTTTAGTTTTTTTTCTGTTGATGGCGGATGGCGGATGGCGTGCTTTCTACTGCGCAAGGCGAAGGGGGGGGGGGGGGGGGGGAATGGGGTAGGGGAAGAGAGAGTGTGTGTGCGGTGTGTGTGTGTGTGGGTGTGTGTATATTGTATGTGTGTGTGTATGGATGGCCTGATGCGGTGCGTGAGCGCCCGGGTGGGAGAGTGGGTGGTCCTGCGGACTGAGCGCACAGCGCCGAAGGGAGAGAGGGGAGGGGGAGGTGATTGTGTGTGTGTGTGTGTGTGTGTGTGTGTGTGTGTGTGTGTGTGTGTGTGTGTGTGTGTGTGTGTGTGTGTGTGTACTGTGTGTGTGTGTGGTGAGAGAGAGTGTGTGGTGAGAGAGAGAGAGAGAGAGAGAGAGAGAGAGTGGTCCTATTGCCACTGTCCGTAAGAAGGAGAGAGAGATATTGTGAGGGAGAGGGAGGGGTGAGGTGTGGATAAGAGAGAGAGAGAGAGAGAGAGAGAGAGAGAGAGATGAGGGAGAGGGAGGGGTAAGGCTTGGGAGTGGGGTAGGGGAGATGTGTGGGTGAGAGACAGGGGGGGGGTTCTATTGTCTTGCATGGGAGCTTGAGGACGAGGGGAGGGAAACAAGTCAATGGGTGGGAGTGAGGGAATATATCAGCGGGCCAAGAGGGGGGGGGAATGAGGCCGAGGGGAGGGGAATGAGGCCGAGGGAAGGTGAGGCGAGCGGGTGGGGAAGAGGGTGAGGGGTCGGGGAAGGAATATTAGCGGGCCAAGAAAAGGGGGGGGGGGGGGGGGGGGGGGGGGAATGTAAAGGGTGAGTGTAAGAATATGGAGAGCGGGGGGGGGTGTTCCATGCGGCTCACACCGAGGGAGCACAAGAAAGGGGTCGGGGGGTTTTTTCAAAGCTTCCGCCTGGCCGGGGGGTTTGAGAGTGGGGGTAAATTGGGAGAGAGGATATTAGGGGGGGGTATGTAGGGAAAATGAGGGAGAGAGAGAGAGAGAGAGAGGGGGTGTTATTTATCCAATGCCCGTCGGGTGGGAGGGGGAATAAGCTACGGGGGGGTACTGAGGTTTGGGGGGGGGGGGGGGGGGGGGGGGAATGAGTTTTTTTTCTTTGATTTTCAAAAGCCGGCTATCATTAGCCCTCTCCCTTTGGCTAGAGGCATTCATGCTTCTAGCCCTTCTTCTGCTTCTTTAGTTGTAGAGTTAGAGGGTTCTTCCTCTTCTGGAATGTCTAGCACGAATTTTGGGTCAAACCTAAGAAAATACCTTTTTAGCCTCCATCTATTGACCCTAGTCTTGTGAATTCTCCCATCTGCTTCCATCAGCTTATAGCTGTCGTTGTCATAGCGTTTCTTGATGATGAATGGCCCTTCTCTCTCTAGCTTAGGACTTTCTATCATTGGTGTTCCTTCCTTTCTACCTTCGCCTTCCCTTTAGCCACCAAGCTAATAACACTCACCACTTGGTTCACAGCAGGTGGTGGGGGTAGTGGCGGAATGAGAGGTTGTGGTGGTGGTTGTCGTTGTACAGGTGGTCGAAGGATTTGGACTAGTGGGATTGGTCCTGGCTGCCTAGGTGGTGGTGGTCTTGCTCTTGGCGGAGAGATCTGATTCTGTCTCCCCCCTCTATTGAAATTTTGCCTCCTTGGGTGTGGGCAGTAGTACATTCCATGGACATCTTCCCCGCAGTTTACTCTGGGTTCTGCCTTCGTTGTCCCCTTCCTTGTTCTGGGTTTCTGCCAGATGCATGCCCTGCTGCACCAGATGCACAGATAAACTCTCTAGTTGGGTGGTGATGCGACTCAGCAGGTCGTGCTATTCTTCTGATACCTCCTACGGTTGGACTCTATGATTGGCTATTGCAGCCAGTGGGGTTGGTCGGGCCGAGCTTGTTTCCTCTGACTCGTTTACTCTTGCTTGCATTCGCAGCTTCTTATCTTTAAGGCGGGATACTTTGACTGCCAACTCATATGTTGCAGGAAACCTTCCCTTCACCTTCTCTCTAAGCGGTGACTATAGATCAGCAATGAAATGGTCCTTCTTTAGGAAATTAGGCACTCCTTCGCCTTCCTCCAGTGTGGCAACCCATCTCTCCCATAAGTCCACAAACTTTGACTCGTAGGTGGCATACTCCAGCAGGCCTCCCTGCTTTAATTCTGTGAGTAGCTGCCATAGCTTCTCCGAGGTTGTGCCTCCACCAAACTTCTTTACAAAAGCAGCCCTTAACACATCCCATGCATTCTTGGTAGCCTGGGGCAATGCATTATACCAGGACTTGGCCTCTACTTTCATCAATAGAGGAAAAATTCTAAGTCGTGAAACGTCGTCATCTTTGTTGGAGATGACACAAGCAATGTCGAAATCATCCAAAAAGACGGTGGTGAGATCCTCTCCCTTCTTTCCACTGAACGTGGAGAAAGAAACACTTGCCATGGTGGTGACTCAGGAAATTACAAACCTTTTTTTTCTTTTCTTTTCTTTTACATCAACATTAGCGGCTCATAGCGGCTTTTTATAGGGGTGGGTGGATAGGTCAAAACATGATAAAAATAGAGACATTAAAGGAATGATGGTAATCTAATATGGGGAGAATGATAAGGTTCGGGGAATTGAGGATTTCTCCTAGTACCGCCGCACCGAATAGGTAAACGATCTTCTGTTGGTAGAAGACGTTCCTATCTACATAGATATTCACATGCATATGTTGTAGGAATCTAAACGGGAATGCCGTCGGCCCGTTTTCCATCATGCACAGAGGGTGGAATACTTACTTATACTCTTACTGTGCCAGTGTTGATGAGTCGGCACATCCACAAGAGGTCGTTTCCTTTCATGGGCTCCACCTTTCCTTCGTTGCTCAGCATGTACGGGGTGATGGTGACGCGTCTGACCACTCCCATCCTCTTAGCTAACAGCAATTGCAGGTAATTTCCGTAATCAACGTGTTGCATGAATTCTACTCCATTCAGTTGCAGCTTGTCTCCAGTCCACTGGGTTTCTCCTGTGCTTCTACCAGGATAACTTGTACAGGGAGAGGAGGAAGGTCCTCCACTCGCTTCCCAAAACAGCGAGAGCAGTAGCCGAACCACTCTTCTCTAGGACATGGGAATCTTCTTACCACTTCTTCTTCTGGATTGTCGAAGTGGATTGGTAGCACTCGCATGCGTCGTGCAAATCGGTAGGCGACCTTCCGCCACTTAGCTTCGGATGACTTCTTCTTTGACAAAGTGGGTACAACCCGGCTTTCTGAGCTTGAAGCACTTGCTTGGCCAGATGCTTCTCCCTTCGGGGTCATGTGTTTCCAGACTGGCTTATCTTCTCCTTGCCTTTGGCTCAAGCAGCCCCGTTAGGCCACTTTGGAGTTATATCTTTGACTGCAACTTCTTTAGGGAAAAGAGGTCTCACCGTTTGCTTCCCTTCCTTGACGTGAATGATTTCTTTGCGATGAATGTTGATGTAGATGACTTCAACCCTTTCGCTGCCTTCGTTATTGGCACTCATTGACAGTGTGCCTTGGTTGACAACAGTGATGGCACTTCACAAAGCTCCCACCTGAGGCTTTCGATTTATAGTTAGAACGAGCGACACGAGATGGAGAATTTACCTCTTGAATGCTAATGACACTGCAGCCTGGCAGTAGCACCTCAGTGAAGGCGGCTAGTGCCTCCTTCGTCTCCTCTTCTTCCGTCCTCCAGTTAGAAAATTCCTTCAGCCACTCGTCCATGATTGATAGTGGGCGTCACTTTCAGCATTGTAAACTGAAGGGTCTTAGAAAATCCCTCCTCCATGGGGGCACCAAATGACGGACGCAAAGCGGACCCCGAACCTCGACTGCCTCTAAAACGCCGGGGGCCGAATGGCGCGCCTTGAGCCTGCCACGGTAAGTGTACAGGGGTCACCACCTAGCTTTGAGCGGCTAGGACGCAAAACCACGATGATATGAACACCGCAAACCTACACACCGACAGAGAGAGAGAGAGAGAGAGAGAGAGAGAGAGAGAGAGAGAGAGAGAGAGAGAGAGAGAGAGAAAGAAAGAGAGAGAGAGAGAGAGAGAGAGAGAGAGATTTGTAAATGATGAAAACCCTCGGGGGTGTCAGGGTGAATTATTTTTGCAGTATTTACAAAGCGGCATGCCTTGGTGGTAGAGAGGTAGGGAGAGGAGGTGGTGCAACCTACTTGGTGCATTCTCTAAGACGACTCAATGACTGTGAATACTTACGACCAAGAGCGTGCATACGTGTGTGCATCGACCATTGGAGTCGAGAGATGGATGTGGTTCCCTTCGCATGATGCAATTCCCAAGGCAAACCCAACATACAAGCCCCCTCCCCGTGATGGTGATAGTGTCAATCCTTCCCAGTACACTCTACCAAATGCTTGGCTGCTCATGAATTGCCCCCCCCCCCCCGATAGTGACCTCTCAATGCCAATTTATAGGTGTTGGCTGCTTGGATTATGGTAATCCCAGTGTGGTTAGGGTAAGCTTAATCAGGGAGACAAAGCAAGTGGTGGGCCCGGTGTGGTTGACCCTTGCTTTGTTTTGGGAGGTTATTAAAAGATGGGAATCTCGAAGTGGGCCTTTGTGACCATCACCTAGAGAGAGGATGTTTACAAAAATGAAAATTTACAATGGCCCGGGTGAAAACTGAAGATAATGATGAAAATAACCTATAAATTACTGGGATGGCATCGTGGCTGCGTGTTGCCAACGATTTTCGAAGTCGGCCAGGACATTCCTTCGGCGCATTTTCTCTTTTTGTTGTTGGCGGCGCGTGCTTAGGATCCTTTTTCTTTATTCGTCGATGTCGTAGTCGTTTCTCCTCCTTTGTATTTTTTTTGGTGCGGTGCGTATATGCGTATGTGTGTATGTATTTGTGCATGAGGACGGGTGTGTGTGTGTATGTATATGTATGTGTGTGCGAAAAACGTGTGTGGGAAGGGGCTTTATATATATAATATATATATATATATAGTTTTTTTTCTGTTGATGGCGGATGGCCTGCTTTCTACTGCACGAGGCGGTGGAGGGGGGGGGGGGGGGGATGGGGTAGAGAGAGAGTGTGTGCGGCGGTGTGTGTGTGTGTGTGTGGGTGTGTCTATATTGTGTGTGTGTGTGTGTGTATGGATGGCCTGCTGTGGTGCGTGAGCGCCGGGTGGGAGAGTGGTTTGTCCTGCGTACTGAGCGCACAGCGCCAAAGGGAGAGAGGGGAGGGGGGGTGATTGTGTGTGTGTGTGTGTGTGTGTGTGTGTGTGTGTGTGTGTGTGTGTGTGTGTGTGTGTGGTGAGAGAGAGAGAGAGAGAGAGAGTGGTCCTATTGCCGCTATCCGTGAGAAGGAGAGAGAGATATTGTGAGGCGCGAGGGAGGGGTGAGGTGTGGATAAGAGAGAGAGAGAGAGATGAGGGAGAGGGAGGGGTGAGGTGTGGATAAGAGAGAGAGAGAGAGAGAGAGAGAGAGAGAGAGATGAGGGAGAGGGAGGGGTGAGGCTTGGGAGTGGGGTAGGGGAGATGTGTGGGTGAGAGAGAGAGGGGGGGGTTCTACTGTCTTGCATGGGAGCTTGAGGACGAGGGGAGGGAAACAAGTCAATGGGTGGGAGTGAGGGAATATATCAGCGGGCCAAGAGGGGGGGGAATGAGGCCGAGGGAAGGTGAGGCGAGCTGGTGGGGAAGAGGGTGAGGGATCGGGGAAGGAATATTGGCGGGCCAAAAAAAGGGGGGGGGGGGGGGGGGGGAATGTAAAGGGTGAGTGTAAGAATACGGAGAGCAGAGCGGGGGGGGGAATGTAAAGGGTGAGTGTAAGAATACGGAGAGCGGAGCGGGGGGGGGGGATTTCCATGCGGCTCACACCGAGGGAGCACGAGAGAGGCGTCGGGGGGTTTTTTCAAAGCTTCCGCCTGGCGGGGGGGTTTGAGAGTGGGGGTAAATTGGGAGAGAGGATATTGGGGGGGGGGGGGGGGGGGGGGGGGGGGGGGGGGGGGGGGGGGGTATGTATGGGGAAAATGAGGGAGAGAGAGAGAGAGAGGGGGTGTTATTTATCCAATGCCCGTCGAGTGGAAGGGGGAATAAGCTATGGGAGGGTACTGAGAGTTGGGGGGGGGGGGGGGGGGGGGGGGGGGGGGGGGAATGAGTTTTTTTTTCTTTGATTTTCGAAAGTCGGCTATCAGAGCATTCGACCATTCAATTGACCTTCAACGGAAAGGTAATCAAGGTGGTATTCTCAACCTCCCTAGAATTTAAGGATGTGTAGAATTGTGTAGAAATCCCACCATGATGCAATGTAATGTGATGCAATGTAATGCTATGCTATGTTGATGCAATGCAATGTTGATGTTATGGATTGAAAATTTTGCGATTATTCATTTTCACGCCATCGTAATGCCGAAATTTTTAATATTGGTGGCGCATGAATTTGATAAGTTTCAATTGCTAATTGATGATTGTAGGTTGCTAATTGGGTGCCTAATTGAGTTAATTGCATGCTTGGATGGTCAATTTTAGGTGTGTGTGCACTATATTGCCCATGTTTGAGCACCTAGAAATCAATGTGTGCGTTATGATTTTTGAATTGTGATGATTGATTGGTGATGTGCTCATGCCTAACTATTGATTTGTGAAGTCACATTGCAAATCCGACAAGTTTAACCTTTTTGTGTGTGCAATTAAAGATTGGTAAAAACTGCCAATTATTGTGTGTGTGTGTGTGTGTGTGTGTGTGTGTGTGTGTGTGTGTGTGTGTGTGTGTGTGTGTGTGTGTGCCTAAAAAGTAATTGATTTGCATAGTTAATTCAATGTTTTGATTACATAAATGATGTGTGTAATGATTAAATGCTGCATTTTTGTGCTCAAAACAGGGATTTACACACTCAAATTGCATCAATTTTTTTTGTCGGTTTAATTGCCTAGTCTTGATTTAATTGATAAAATTGTTGGCAATTGAATTGATGTGATTTGTGTGATTTTATGTGGCTGCACTATTCTCCAATGTGTGGAGAAATTGTGAAAAAAAAATTGCGTATTTTTCGGATAATTTTTGTAATTTTTCGGCAATTCTTGCTAATTTTTGGATAATTCCATAAAATTTTGATTTTTTTATCTTTACGAGCCATTTTGTGTGTGGGTTTTTATGGCATCATTTTGTTCGCATTTGTGCCCTCCTTGGTCAAGTTTTGAGCGTTTTGCTATGTTTCAGTGTCGGGTTGATATTTGTGTCGTAAATTACATTTGGGGTAAAATCTACTAATTTTGGTGTGCTGTTGCATATCTTAAATGTTCGATTGTGAATATCATTGATTTTCTTGGATTCCTAGATTTTCAAGAATTTTTTGGACTATTTTGGCCATTTTTGGGATTTCCTTGCCATTTTTGGAGTTTTCGGCTAATTTTCGGCCTTTTTTGGCATTTTTTGAAATAAAAAATAAAAAAGGGAACGCTGGGTTCGCCTCCCGCCGTGTCTTGCGGCGCATAAAACAGTCTCCGAGTCAGATAGATCTTTACGATCCCTGGGGATAATTTCCTGCGATGTTAAAACTTTCTTCTTCTTCTTTTTCTCTCCGGGTGAGCACCACCCATGACGCTCACACACACACACACACAATCACTCTCTCTCTCTCTAACTTCTCCCTTTATCTCTCTCTCTCTCTTTAACTTTTTCTCTCTCTTCCCCTACTCTCTTTTTCTCTCTCTTCTCCCACTCTCTCTCTTCTCCCTCTTTGTCTTATTCTCTCTCTCTCTCTTTCTCTCTCTTCACCTACTCCCTTTTTTCTCTCTCTTCTCCTACTCTCTCTTTTCCTCTCTAAATCCTCTTTCACCCTGCGCGTGCGTGAACCCCTCTCTATAACTCACTGTCTTTCTCTCACTCCCCCTCGCCCGTCCGCCTTCACTCTCTCCAGCTGCCCGTACGGCGCTAACAGGTGCTAAGTCCGCCCCGCTTGCACGCGCACATCCGCGCTAACTGCACAAAACTCTCTCTCTTCCTGCGCGCCGCGCGCTGCCAACGCTCTGGAAGTCACAGCCGACTTCCCTCGTCAATGCGCCAGCAGGTAAGTCATTAAAAAAGGTTTATTTATAAAAAACAATAAGAAAACTCCAATGTTTTCAAAAAGGATTTTTTTTTTTATCATTAAAAACCTTTAAAATCCATAAAAAGAATTAAAAATCAAAAAATAAAAAACTCATAAAAATCAATAAATGGGATAAAAATTAAAATAAAAAAGGGAAAAAAGAAAAACATTAAAAACTCAAAATTTTTAAAAAGAGTATGAAAAATCACAAAAAAATTATATCAAAAATTTCACAAAAAATAGGAAAACATAAGAAAATTCACAAAAATTTTGAAAACCTCATTAAAAAACTACCAAAAAATCCAAACTTTACAAAAAATCATAAAAAGGATTAAAAAATGCACCAAAAAAAATAAAAAACACGTAGGAAAATCAATAAAAACCCAAAAATCTCATAAGTAAATCACAAAAATAGTAAAAAACTCACAAAAAATCCAAAGTCGTCTGATAAAATCAAAATAAATCAAAAAAATCCCAAAAAAAATCATACAAAATCAAAACTTTCCCTAAAAAATCATAAAAAGATTAAAAATATAGAAAATTCAAAATTTCACAGATAATTAGGAAAAATCAAAAGAAAGTCACTGAAAGTGTCAAAAAAAGACAGAAAGTGCCCGAAAAAGTCAAAAATAGCCGCAAACCGAGCAAACACCGCACATCGAGCAAACTGTGCCGAAGCAAATCCGAATAGTCGAAAAAAATTGAAAATGATCAACTCGAAGCCGTGGGCGGCAGAAGAATTTCTAAATTTATCAAAATCAAGCTGAAAATCGACAAATCACGGTGGATTGCAGATTAATCTGTTAAAGGCCTAGTTTTTCATCGTTTCAAAAGGTTGCAATTAATTTTGACACAGTCAAGCTAGAGTTATTCAACTCTTGCGAGTCTAAAGAGCAGTCAACTGCAAAAGTGATTTGACACAAGCAGTTTTATCAAGCCGAGCAGGAGAAATTCTGCTAAGCAACGTCAAAATCTGCCAATTGACAGTTTTTTCAGATTGAGCCAACATGGACTCAAGTCGATCCGAGAGTTCAAGTACAGCAGGACAAGCCAATAGCAGTGGCAGCACAAGTGTAACTGCAACCAACCAGATTCTACAACTATATGGCTACAATGGAGACAAAGTCTTGTACATAGATTCAGAAGGCCATAGATATCTAATGAGTAGTAAAAGCAGCACAGGAGCCAAGATCCTATTGATCAGAGTAAAGCGAGATTCAGAGAACTCCCAGATGTTCACAGACTTCAATGGAGCTAGGTATTGAAAGCTTAAAGAAGAAGTGCAGATAGAAGTGCAAAAAATCAACCCAAGTGGTTATCTAGAAAATTGCACAAGTCCGCAAAGCATCCAGTTAGTGCATATGCAATCAGGATCATTGTATATGGATTACAGTGGTCAAATCTATAGTCGAGAACTGGAATTGCAAGATCCAACAGATCAGCCGATAGAAGCCAATCTAATTGGAGAACCGAGCCAAAGACGGAGCAATTACAGCTTGATGAATAGTGTTCTAAAAGAAGATGCTGACAATTTGGCCAGCATAGAAGCTGAAGTTTCTCAGCTAGAGCTTGACATGACAGAGCCAGTTGAAATACCACCAATCATCGCGTATTGCTCAGATTGTGGATGAAAAGGTGGACATTTTTTTGAAGATTGTCTAAGAAATCCAGACAATAGGGATACATCAACCGCCAAGCAAGGTACATATCAAATTGGAAATGAGAATCTCGATGTAAGTGCATGTAACTCGTCACTTTTCATGCAATCAAATGATTCTGCATTACCATTAGAAGCACCAAGAAAAGCATTGCAAATTCAAAACCAGCATAAAGATGCACAGGCGCCTGAAAAGCTTAAAATTTATTCTTTGAACAACAAATTCTTGCATGATTTTAGTAAAGGTGTCGAGATATCACCAAAGGTTGAAAAGACTATTAAATTTGCGAATGATTCTGCATCCACTGAAACAAGTTTGCAATCATTCACGAGTCTAAGGGACACATCAAACAGAATGATGTTAACATTGTATGGTACACATCAATCATATGCACACTATGTAGACCAAAAAGGAAAATTGTACAAAAAAGATTAACATGTGTTTGAACGGCCTACATACCAACTCATAGAAGTACGTCCAGTGATAGATCAGAAAGGATGGTTCATTTTAGAGGAAAGAATCTATTATAGCCCATCCTCTCTAAAGTTGAAGGATATTACCCAAGTGAACCCAGAAATCTGTTCAGAGTCAAACTCTCCTCCATCGAAAATCAAGCTTCGATGTTGTGACCAAACAAACATATACTTTGACAAAAATAGGCGTAGATATAGACGAGATTCTAGCATCTATGATGCCTTGGGTCCTGAAACCACAGAATCTCATATCATAGGAGACCCATGGGATAGACAATATTAGGGCAAAGATAATGCTATCTATAGCTTGACTTGGGAAATAATATGTCATGTTTCACGAAGATACATAGGAAACTATGCAGAAGGTTTGCAGATGCCAAACATCAACAATACTACCCATAGTGTACCTTCACAGTCCCAAAAGGTGAGACTAAACCAGAGCCGAACAATTTTGAACTCTTACACTGAAGTAGGTTATAGCTATCACCCTAGGAAGGGGGGATCTATAAATCCATCAAGCTCAGCTCTAATACTAGGAAATGATACAATAGTTAAAAGCCCTATAGCTTCTAGCCAACAGACCCCTTCAAAGCAGAAACCATTGAAAGATCATATGGTTGTTGGAAGTTTCCAATTGACCCAGGTTCCCTCGGAATCTGCAGAAAAATGCTTCTATGAAGATCATCAGGGACAAAAGTTTCAGTTGATCTCCGCAAGTCAGAGTCAAAAGCTGACAAAGCCCATAGTGTTCAAACAGTTACATGTGATCAAGCTCACATATGCATATCAAGATGCACAAGGTAACGAATATCAACAAGACCATGATCTTGAACAAACCCCTACAGATGGCCCGACTGAAGTCAAAGACTATTTGAAGATAATGCAAAGCCTCAAGCTTCCACAACAGGTGATAGAAAAGTCAAAGTCAATGGGGGCTAAAGTCCAAAAATCTACACAAAGGTCACCACCAAAATCTCCTCCGAAGAGACAAATTCTGCCAGAAAGTACAATGGATCTATTAAGGTCAAAGGTTACTCAGATGCAAGTAGACAATGCTCAACAAGTGCAAAAAAATGCAGTATCACAGCCAATGGAGTCAACATCAATTGAAGCAGGTGGTCAAGGCAAAGAAAATGTAGATAAATCTCAACCAAAGGATGTTGCCATAGTAAAAGAAGTCAGTTCAGACACAAATCGTGAGACGATCAAGTGCAACATTGTTGGTGAGAACAAACAAAAGCTGTCAAGAGAAGTAAAGCTAGATTTTCAGTTAGTGTAACATTTAATGGCCTAAAAACTTGTGTGTAGCAGAAATCAGCATGAACATAGTGGGCATTTCATTAGAATAGATTCCTAATGAGAATTACAAGAGTGCTTGGGTGGAGAGAGCAACAAAAAGCATAACACCTAGTTAGATAGCATGAACAATACTTTCAAAAGAGAGAGAAATTAAGCTATTGACAACATTTAAGGACCGGATTTGCATGGAGCCGGTCCCCCCTCCAAAAGGCTTTGTATTATGGTTTCTCCCATCAAGAGAGACATTGTACAATACAATTCTTTGTGTTCCTTCAAGACTAGCTAGTGCAATGAAGATGAAAGCTTCATGCACTAAGCAAAACACTTAGCAAACACAACATCAATTATCCCCGGTCTCAAACCCAAGACCTCACACACCTTCAAAGCTGGTGAGAGCTAGCAGGGTATGAGAGTAGATTGAGAGGAAGAAGGAGTATCTTACGAGAAAGATGTACATCTCCTCACATAATCACTCATATTAGCATAGCTTATCTTATTAATTAGCATGGTAGAGGAGATGAGCATGCATTGAAGCTTGGCTCTTGGTTGGATTTGCATCACAAAGCCAAGAGTTGTTGGTGTAGGCCTCCCTTCTCACAAGCTTGGAGTAGGTGGTAAGCTTTCCATTAAAGCTTGAGAAGGAGAGAGAGTCTTCTTTACTTCACACCTGAGATTGTATGAGTGTGTGTGTGTGTGTGTGTGTGATAATGCCTTGCAAAAATCAGTCCCCCTCTCTCTCTTGGGCGACCCCCCTTGCTATTTGCTCTTGTTGACCTCTCATTGGATCTCTCTAGGGCTAGCCAATGACAATTAAGCAGCATAAGTGATATCCTTCTGACATGTGTCCCCCTTTCCCCTTTTGGATTTAGGCAATTTAATAATTCAACTAAACTCTCATTGGACCCCTTTGCCTCCTGGCCAATAGGAATCAGGCAAGCCATTGGGCGGCTGAATGCTCATTGGACCCCTTGGGAAACTGTCCAATAGTCTTTTGGTGGACTTAATTCTCATTGGTTATTTTATTAAGTGTTTTTAAATTAATTAAACTAGATTTACTCTAGCCTAATTCTCATTGGTCCACCTCCAAGGTCATCCAATAGGAATTGGGTACACCTTGTGGGCATCTGACCTAGGGAGCTGACATGTGTCCCTCATTCCCTTTGTGTAAAGGGAGCTTGTGTGTGTGTGTGTGTGGCTTTCTCTCTCATCCCCTACATGCAAGGCTCGCCCCCTCCTAAGTAGGTATTGCAAAGACTTTTTTGCACACACGCAAAGCATTTAATTCCCCTATGGTTGACCTTTGGACACAACCTTTGAATTTTGGAACCTTAACATTTTGGAAGTCTTAATGGGTTGAACCTTAGGGTCTTTTTAGCCCACTATTGCACATGGCTCTTTTGCAGATGGCCCCCCTTTTGGATCCCTATTTTCCCTCCTTTGGATCCCTACTGAGGCCGGTGTGCTAGCTTAACCAATATTCTAGCTTTTTCTCCCCTAGCACTTCCCCATATTAAATGATCAGTTTAACATGAGAATATCATTTAGGAGAATTAGATATTGATTATTATGACATTACCTCTCTCTTGAAATCATAGTCGTCCTCGACTATGGTGTAGAGAAGATAAAGCATATTCATGAGTCCTTTTCTTAGCGGGTAGAGTTGTTGGTGTAGGCCTCCCTTCTCACAAGCTTGGAGTAGGTGGTAAGCTTTCCATTAAAGCTTGAGAAGGAGAGAGAGTCTTCTTTACTTCACACATGAGATTGTGTGAGTGTGTGTGTGTGTGTGTGATAATGCCTTGCAAAAGTCAGCCCCCTCTCTCTCTTGGGCGACCCCTCTTGCTATTTGCTCTTGCTGACCTCTCATTGGATCTCCCTAGGGCTAGCCAATGACAATTAAGCGGCATAAGTGATAGCCTTCTGACATGTGTCCCCCTTTCTCCTTTTGTGAGAGCTTTAGGTAATTTAATAATTCAACTAAACTCTCATTGGACCCCTTTGCCTCCTGGCCAATAGGAATCAGGCAACCATTGGGCTGTTGAATGCTCATTGGACCCCTTGGGAAACTATCCAATAGTCTTCTGGTGGACTTAATTCTCATTGGTTCTTTTATTAAGTGGTTTTAAATTAATGAAACTAGATTTACTCTAGCCTAATTCTCATCGGTCCACCTCCAAGGTCATCCAATAGGAATTGGGTACACCTTGTGGGCATCTGGCCTAGGGAGCTGACATGTGTCCCTCATTCCCTTTGTGTAAAGGGATCTTGTGTGTGTGTCTGTGTGTGTGGATTTCTCTCTCATCCCCTACATGCAAGGCTCGCCCCCTCCTAAGTAGGGATTGCAAAGACTTTTTTGTACACACACAAAGCATCCAATTCCCCTATGGTTGACCTTTGGACACAACCTTTGAATTTTGGAACCTTAGCATTTTGGAAGTCTTAATGGGCTGAACCTTAGGGTCTTTTTAGCCCATTGTTTCACATGGCTCTTTTGCAGATGGCCCCACTTTTGGATCCCTATTTTCCCTCCTTTGGATCCCTACTGTGGCTGGTCTGCTAGCTTAACCAATATTCTAGCTTTTTCTCCCCTGGCACTTCCCCATATTAAATGATCAGTTTAACTTGAGAAAATCATTTAGGAGAATTAGATATTGATTATTATGACATTACCTCTCTCTTGAAATCATAGTCGTCCTCGACTATGGTGTAGAGAAGATAAAGCATACTCATGAGTCCTTTTCTTAGCGGGTAGAGTTGTTGGTGTAGGCCTCCCTTCTCACAAGCTTGGAGTAGGTGGTAAGCTTTCCATTAAAGCTTGAGAAGGAGAGAGAGTCTTCTTTACTTCACACATGAGATTGTGTGAGTGTGTGTGTGATAATGCCTTACAAAAATCAGCCCCCTCTCTCTCTTGGGCGACCCCTCTTGCTATTTGCTCTTGCTGACCTCTCATTGGATCTCCCTAGGGCTAGCCAATGACAATTAAGCAGCATAAGTGATAGCCTTCTAACATGTGTCCCCCTTTCCCCTTTTGTGAGAGCTTTAGGTAATTTAATAATTCAACTAAACTCTCATTGGACCCCTTTGCCTCCTGGCCAATAGGAATCAGGCAAACCATTGGGCTGCTGAATGCTCATTGGACCCCTTGGGAGACTGTCCAATAGTCTTCTAGTGGACTTAATTCTCATTGGTTCTTTTATTAAGTGTTTTTAAATTAATGAAACTAGATTTACTCTAGCCTAATTCTCATTGGTCCACCTCCAAGGTCATCCAATAGGAATTGGGTACACCTTGTGGGCATCTGGCCTAGGGAGCTGACATGTGTCCTTCATTCCCTTTGTATAAAGGGAGCTTGTGTGTCTGTGTGTGTGGATTTCTCTCTCATCCCCTACATGCAAGGCTCGCCCCCTCCTAAGTAGAGATTGCAAAGACTTTTTTGTACACACACAAAGCATCCAATTCCCCTATGGTTGACCTTTGGACAGAACCTTTCCTTAGCATTTTGGAAGTCTTAATGGGCTGAACCTTAGGGTCTTTTTAGCCCATTGTTGCACATGACTCTTTTGCAGATGGCCCCCCTTTTGGATCCCTATTTTCCCTCCTTTGGATCCCTACTGTGGCCGCTCTGCCAGCTTAACCAATATTCTAGCTTTTTCTCCCCTGGAACTTCCCCATATTAAATGATCAGTTTAACATGAGAAAATCATTTAGGAGAATTAGATATTGATTATTATGACAGTTAGACAAGAACCTCATGTATTTCCGCACTTGGAAAATATGTGGCCAACCACAGCTGGAAGATACTCCTAATTTGTGATCATATCAAGAAACAAATGAGCAGAATGCTGGGGAATCATCTCCACCACCATTGAAGTAAGTTCACAGATCATCATAGCTCAATTCTATCTGATCACAGCAAAAGATACACCAAACGACATCATATTAGGAATGCCAATGGCCCAGACAGCCATCACAGACAGCCAAGAATGAAGACCAACAATGGTCACCCGCGGATGACAGTACAAAGTCCTCAAGCACAATTCAAATGGAAGATCTTATTGAAGATGATTCATCTCCATCAAGCAAAACTTGAGAAAATCTTAAAGCAAATCAAGCAATAGCAAGTGCAAATCAAACAGAACAAAGAGCAACCACAATAGCTCTTGAGCAGAGAATGCCACCAAAGCTAGAAGTTGAGAAGATCAAAATTGTAGACAACCAGGAAGAAATAGGAAGTCCAAAGATCAATCACACATTGCAAGCTTAGGTAGCTGATGAACGTCAGAGTGGAACACAAAGTCTCAAGCCATGCTCCATAGAGACACAGTTAGATCAAGATGAGACCATGGCAAAAGCATAACAAAGATCTTCAATAGGACCAAAAATGCTAGATTCAGAGTTACACAAGTCACAAGAATCAAAGAAAAATCTTGCAGACAAAGGTAAAGCTAAAGTGGAACTTCCATGGATTATCACAGAAGGTGTGACATCGTATGCCTCTACATCAAAGAATCCTCATCGATCAGCTTCTTCAAGCAAGTCAGGCCTTCAAAACTTCAAGTCAACTGCTGACACAATGGGAACCTCTAAGGAGACACCCAAAAAAGCAAAGATATTTCAGCCAAAGTACTCAAGAAAGCAAAGGAAAGTCAAGCAAGTGTTTGTTCGGAGCAATCTAGTCAAATTCAATGATCCGGTTTGGATTAAGGATAAGAAATCAACACAGAAAGACAAACACATGGGATGGATAGCATCACAATGGAGCTTAAAGGAACAAGAGTACTATCAAGGTAACAGACAGATATGGTTACCAAAACCACAAGTTAGATCATATGAAGTAACTTCAACTCCCTCCCAAGAAAGAAGGCCCACAAGGTATCAACCTCGACAATGTCCTAGGATACCTAAGCAGCAGGTATACAAAAAAGCAACATTGAAAGATGGTAAAGTCAACCATAACTCTCAAGAGGATACAGAAAAAAGACGGATCTCAAAGAATCTTCCTCTTAGACAAGGATTCTATATAGGCTATACAAATATTTGGCTACCAATCAACCACAAGCCAATTGCAACTACATCAAACCTGCATGAAGATCTCAAGAAATCAACAAGACCTAGAGCAAAGCAAAGTCAACAATGGAGATACAAAGGTCATCAAGAGATTTGGATTCCTCAGTCTTCCAATGCTCCTATTCAAAAGCCAGATGTCGACAGTCAAGAGAGGCCTACAACAACATCAAAGATTCCTATTAACATGCCCAATTGGAGAATCAAACAGATAATGGAGTCTTCATAGTTAAAGAAGAACAACCCAACCAACAAGAATGAAGATTCAAAGATGATAAAACAAGTATGGCAAAAGAAACCTTCAATGCCAACTTGGTCGTTCACTAATCCTTTTTTGAGGATTCAAGCTTACTAACTAAAGAAATGTTTCTAGTAAGCACAAGAATGTAAAAGTCAAGTCACCAGAATGCAAAAAATACTCTTTGGCATAGTCAGAGTCGGGCTGCTGAGCCATAAAATGAGCAAATCATTAGACCCAAAGCTTCAAGTCATATTAAACTCTGTGCTAAGAGTCGTAGTTATTAGGCTTTCGCTCAAGCTGGAAGAGTGAGCATATCTAAGTCGTGTCACTCATGTTGGATGAGATGAGAATAAGAGTTGAAGTCTATTATCTTACAATTGGTGGAATGTTGTAGAGTCCAACACTCACGCACAGTGCACAGTAAGATGAGAGCACATATCCTCGTCAACGAAAACCATTCTTAATGGGGTGCCAGCTTGCAAAACCATGGTATATGCTTTTATAGCTACACTATCTTTCTGAAGAACTCCTCAAAATCTTTCTTGCACAACATATTGTTTTCCATGCATTTCTGTGTATGCATAAATAGGATGTCTCATCATTGGACATATGCATTAGACACTCTTTTTGCTTCCACCTATGCACCTTGAGTGGACTACAACAAGCAAACCAATGTTCCATCATGATGCCCTCTCATATTTGCTGCCTTTTTAATTCCATATCTATCAACAAATAATCCCTTGAGTACTTTATTAATATTTTCCATGCTAATAACTACTCCAATAATGCGCGTATCCCAAAGGCACTTTTTTTCCACTGGGTTTTTTCCCTTTGTTCATGTAGGTATTAGACCCTAATTTAGAACCCCATCATTCTACTTCCCTTGTACATACTTTTCATAAATAAATAGAAGCCTCATCATTATGCTATTACAACAGACAAAATGCAACATCATGTCTCACATCAGACATATTCGGACCAGTGAAGATGTTGCAACAAATTGAACCTCATCAACAAATTCAACGACAAATGATGACAATTAGCCCATCAACAACCAATCAAAACCTTCCACAGCCTCCACAAACACTTTTCAAAAGTGCCCAAGGACGGGCACTAAAATATGAAGGGGGGAATGTTAATTGAGTCAACGTCAGTTAACAGAAGCTGCTAAAGACCGAAGACGTACAAATGCACATCAAGGATGAATGCAAAGAAGCAGTAAAGATTGGAGTTACACATTTTCCATGTTTTCCCAAAATGGTCACGTATTGTAAATTCCTTATTTATTTCAAGCCATTGTAATATTTTAATGTATTACGGGCTCAATGGGAGTTCCAAGTTGTAAAGAATAGGTCATTTACTGTGCCTAGGTTGCAGATTCAGTAAGTGGTGAGCCCTAAAGACCTTGGGCGCCCAGACATTGCATATTTTTACCCTAGGTATATAAGGCAATGTGTAAAAAGAAATTAGGGTTCTCAAGTCATTTGTTGAGAGCACTCTTTAGTGAGAGCTCTTGAGGTGTGTGGCTATGGAGTCCTTGAGCTTCTCCTTGCTCATGAGACTTGATTAACACTAATCAATGATTCATTCTCTTTCACTATTCCTCTCTCATGCTTCTTATGATTGTCTAAGATGCTTAGATAAACTAGATCTTAACTAATTAGTGGTGAATTCCTCTCTAATCTTGTGTAATTGCCCTCTGTGTGTGCATGTAGGTTTGATTGGAGTGTGGTGCTCGATAGATCTATGTGTGTGGGATTGCAATTAGTGTGTTGCATGATAGGATTAGTGTTGTGTGTGTCTTGAAATCGGAGTGTGTGTGATTGCGTTGATTAGAGGTGAAGAGAAGTGGATATGGAGATTGCCCTTCATTGTGGCTTAGCTCCTCCATAGGCCGATCGAGAAGCTCACCTCGTAGAGTTAACCATTTTTGTTGCCACGATTAGCTCACTAACCGTGTGAGTGTTTCCATGCCCTAGCCGGGTAGCTCATCCCTCCATATTGACAATTTTGTTGGTCATTGGAGCTATTGCAACGATGGGACCCCCAAAAACCCCCAGAGTGTATCCATAAGTAGCTATGACTAAAGTTAGTAAGTTGATATGTTTAAAGTTAGTATGTACAATTGTGAAGCATGACAATACCTTCACTTTTGTAGAAGTCTGTTCACTCTACACCATTTAACTTGATACAATGTGAAAATTGCTCCGTAGATTGGCTCTTTGTAAGAGCATCCATTGGGTTTTCATCTATGTGGATCTTCATATTCTCCAATTGCTTATCCATCAATGCATCCCAAATGAAATTCCTCCTTGCCAAACCAATGTCACTCTGACTATCACAATGAAAATTAAAACCTACTAATTTCTAAGTTTCCCACTAGATGTGCTAACCATATAGCTTCCTTGCTGACATATGATGCTACAACATATTCAGCCTCTGTGGTGGAAGAAGTTGTACAATCCTAGAGGGATGAACTCAAAGAAACGAATCCTCCTAAAAATATGAACATGTAGCCAAATGTAGACATTATGTTGTCTTTGCAGGCGGCATATTCCACATCTGTGTAACTAACAAGAGATTTACGACGAATCTCTTCAGTGAGCAACGCATCTGATAGCATTGAACTCTAACTTGCCATTCGGAGCCAAATTGCTAATGGCTGTGCAAAAGATATCCCATGAACTGGGTAGAGAGCATAACAAGAATATAGACTTGAGTTCATCGTCAAACTCCTTAAATCCCTGAGATGTCAGCTGACTGAACAAGGTGTTGAACTCATTTAAGTGACCGGAAACTATGCTACCTTCTTTCATGTTGAGCTTCATAAGCATTTTCATGAGAAAAAAAAATTTGGATGCACTTTTGCTCTCCCATGCTGAACATAAGCTATCCCAAAGTTTTTTGGTTATTTTCTTCCCTATGATAGTGGAGAAGACTGACTCGGCTAGATGTAGACGTATCGTAGCCATGGCTTTTGCATCCAAAAGCTCCCATTGAGCTTGTGTATAATCATCATCCTCTGCGCGCTCTTTCAACGGTTCTGAGAGGCCTTTGTTTATCAAAACATCTTTCATGCGCTATTTCCACATGGTGAAGTTGTTGCCATCGAACTTCCGAATGAAATACTTCTCCTTTTCTGAAGAAGAAGCCATCGCTGACTTGAGGGTTTGAGAGGTGCCAAACTATGGCGAGAAGCTGTAGAAATTTGGGCAGAGTAACCTTTGTATCGGGAGTAAAATATCAACCGAAATAGACTCAAAAGTGCCAACAATGGAAGTCACAACTCGCGGGAAGTAAATCCGGAAGAGTCTCCTTTGTATGAGTCAAAACTCAACTCAAAATACACATAAATGTGCCAACTGCACTAACAGGGCATCTCACTGCACAAAACCATTGCTATGTGGCTGCCAACTCGATGTCAAAAGCATAAATAACCGTCCAGATACATATCCTATGGCGAGGGTACCATAAAGGGAAACTCCAGCTACATGTATCACCGAAGGTGTCTCAACATTCGAGCACACCCCAGCTCAAAGAAAACCTCACGCTATCAACCCTCCAAAGGCTAATGCAGACACAAATGGACTAGCTACAGTCTCAGAAAGGGCTCTTCCAATCCGAGTCTCAGAAACGGCCGGGAAAAACTACCAAAATAGCCAAAAATGGCGCCACATGTAATACAGTGGGCAGTGTCCGCAACTCAACATACATGAGTAAAACCGCGCTCAAACACGTGCCAAGAACTGCTGCATGCAGTGAAAGTGATCCCTGTGGGGATATCTGCTCTCAAAAGAGCTCTATAGCACTAGGTGTGCTCACAACAAAATGCATCTGTCAACACATGTGTCCGCAAAGAATCTTTTGTCGAAATGACTGCCAACTCGCCTGTGAAAGCGCTGTGTCTGGTAACCTGGAGAATCTGTGAGTGAATGGGCTGAAAAACCCCCCTGTAACTTGTAACCTGCGTGTCGGTGTAGCTATGTGCCGATTTCTACCGTCAGGCAAAAATATGCTAGTCGAATAGCCGCCAATGTGATCTCTGTTACCACCTGTAGTGGAAACGGAGCCGAAATGAGCCCAAATGAAGAAACTGAGAAGACTAAGCTCTTTGAGCTTACCCAGAATATTTGTCGACCTACGAATGCTCACCAAAGCTCACAAAAATCAGAGAAAGTGAGCAGGCGTGTGGTGTAGCTGCTAGCGACTAAGCCCGAGAGGATGCAACCTGCTATGATACCAATTGTTGGAATTAGGGTTGCAAGAAAACACACATAGCTTGGAGAGGACAAAGGAAGCTCAAGGTACACAATAGAGAGTGTTTTACTTAGTGTGCAATGGAAAGATAGATAGCCCTACAATTATGGGCATATATACAATGCACGGGGGAAAAAACCTCCTAGTAAAAAATGCCATGGCGGTCCTAGGTGTGTTTGTGAACACACCTAGGACCGCCATGGCATTTTTTACTAGGAGGTTTTTTCCCCCGTGCATTGTATATATGCCCATAATTGTAGGGCTATCTATCTTTCCATTGCACACTAAGTAAAACACTCTCTATTGTGTACCTTGAGCTTCCTTTGTCCTCTCCAAGCTATGTGTGTTTTCTTGCAACCCTAATTCCAAAAATTGGTATCATAGCAGGTTGCATCCTCTCGGGCTTAGTCGCTAGCAGCTACACCACACGCCTGCTCACTTTCTCTGATTTTTGTGAGCTTTGGTAAGCATTCGTAGGTCCACAAATATTCTGGGTAAGCTCAAAGAGCTTAGTCTTCTCAGTTTCTTCATTTGGGCTCATTTCGGCTCCGTTTCCACTACAGGTAGTACTACGCAGGCTATTTCGTCATTTTGTGCAAAAATTTTGTTAGTGTCATTTTTTGCATAACAGGTCCCTTGTAGTCTTCTACGGTTTGTACTATATAGCAAGTTTTGTTCCAGCTTCATTTCTCCTCTTTTCGGGTAGTTCTCACATCAGGTGCATGCATTCGCCATGGCCGACAACAACACAGATGTATTCAAGATGTTTGTTGTCGAGGACAGACTGGATGGGAACAAATCATTACCCTATGTGGGCTTACATGATATAACATGTTCTTGTGTCAAAGGGTGTCTAGAATATTGTGCAAGGCATTGATGTACGTCTTGGTTCTAAGGATACATGCGATGTTGAGGATGTTGCAGGTCTTGCTGCAAGGATTACTGTTGTTAGAGTTGTTTTGCCTATGGTTGAGCAAGCTCATTGGGATGTAAAAGATGCAAAATCTAATGCAGTGATTGCATTGTCTGTGAAGTGCACTATTACTCCTCACATTCACTCAGTGAAATCTGCAAAATAGGCTTGGGATATTCTAGCTAATCTTTATGCAAGTCGTAATGAGGCTAAAATTGCTTTGCTGAGCTGCGATCGAAGATTATGCATGAGGAAGATGATATGGACATTTTCCTTGCTAGTGTCAAGGATATCAATGAGCAACTTATTTATGTAGGTGAAGTCATTTCAAACAGTTCTCTTGTGCAGACTGTTCTTGATGCCTTGCCAGATTCTTACCAGACTTTTGCTAGTACTTGAAGACTCGTGACCCAAGGAAATCCTGAAGTTGTCAAGTTTGATGCATTGTGCACATTGTTGTTGCAAGAGTCACTTTCCTAGGACTAGACAGCATGCAGTTGAACAAGCTTTTATTGCTGCTCAAAGAAAAGGTGGTAACAGCAATGCAGCCACTTCTCATGGTTCTTTTGAGAGTGAAAAATCATTTGTTTCTAATGCTTCTACTAGCAGTAATTTGTCTGGGAATTTTGGTGATAAGGGAAAAAAGAAGGTGGGTTGCCATTACTGTAAAGCTAATGATCAGTTGATCAAGCCATGTCCTAAGTTGAAGGCCAAAGAGGCTAAGAAGAAAGAGGGTGGTTCCACTACAAATGCTGGTTCCACTACAAGTGCAGCTATTGTTGAGTCTTCTATGAAAAGAGACTATGATGCTGATGTGGATGCAGAATGGGCTTTTAGTGCAGAGTGTACCTAAAATTATGTTGTCCATGATGCATGCCCATGCAAACTCCGTCCTTGGGAAATTACCTTCACTTCGTGACTTTAAATGATAATTACTCCAGGCATGCATGGGTGTATCCTCTTAAAGCGAAGTTCGAAGTATTCATGTGCTTCAAGCAATTTTTGGCTACGGCTAAAAACGTCTTGAAATGTACTATGAGCACCCTCCATTTCGATCGAGGGGGGGAGTATATGTCTCATGAATTTAATGCATTTCTTGCGAGTCATGGGATAAATCACCAATGTATAGTGCCTTATACACCTCAGCAAAATGGTGTTGCTGAGAGGAAAAATAGGTCACTTACAAAAATGGCATGGCGTATGGTCAAAAGTCAAGCTTTGCCACATTCGTTTTGGCTTGAGGCCATCATGTGTGCCACTTATGTACTTAGTAGGTTTCCTACAAAAGCTTTGCAGTCTATTACTCCATATAAACCATGGCATGATAGAAAGCCTTCTATTGAGCACATGCGTGTTTTTGGCTATTTGGCATATGCTTTGGTGCCACAAACACAGCGCACAAAATTGGATGATAAGGCTGTCAAATGTATTTTTGTTGGTTATAGTGTTGAAAGAAAAGCTTACAAGTTGTATCATCCGCAAACAAAGCATATCTTGGTCTCATGTGGAAGATTCAATTCAGCCCTTGATGTCATGTACTAGAAACAGTATTGTTAGCTCACAAGACATTTATAAAACTTTGTTGCCTCTTTTCAATGGTGGGAGTTCAAATGTAAATTCCAATGAAGCAAATGTACAGCATATGGGGGTTTTTGAAAATGTTGCAGATCAGCCTATTATTAATGCAGATGTACATGATGTACTTGATGAGGAAAGGGCTAAGAATGAGCAGGCTAGAGTTATGCCTAAATGGCTGGTGCATACTTTGCATGACAATAAATTGGAAGCACCTTTGTCTAGTCGTACTCGTGCAGGTTCTTGCTATGCATCTTATGCATCAGATTGTTATGCTTTGGCTGTGTCTAGCTTACATGATATTGAGGAACCTCTATTTTTTGATGAAGCACAAAATTCAAAAAATTGGATGGCTACCATGCAATCAAAATATGATGCATTTATAGAAAATCACACGTGGACTTTATGTGATTTGCCTCCTGGCAAAAAGGCCATTGGTACAAAGTGGGTTTACAAGTTGAAACGCAAGGCGGATGGTGAGATTGATCGCCATAAGGCTCGACTTGTTGCAAAAGGACAGCAAAAAGGCATAGATCATGAAGCAACTTTTTCTCCCACTTGTCGTATGACTACTATGCATTTTTTATGTGCATTGATGGCTCCTTTTGGTTGGGATGTACATCAA
Organism: Adiantum capillus-veneris; assembly: GCF_014529385.1. NCBI lineage: Eukaryota > Viridiplantae > Streptophyta > Polypodiopsida > Polypodiales > Pteridaceae > Adiantum > Adiantum capillus-veneris. The sequence goes on along the minus strand of NC_140943.1, from coordinate 97,740,961 downwards.
TCTGACATTGTTACTGCTTTCTTGAATGGTGACATATTTGAGGAAGTTTATGTAACGCAGCCTCACAATTTTGTCAAGAAAGGACAAGAGGATAAAGTGTGCAAATGTAAGGAATCTTTGTATGGGTTGAAGCAATCTTCTTGTGCTTGGTATGAAACGAGGCTTTCGTAACAGTCCAATAGAAATCACATTGTATGTAAAGCGTGAGGGTGATGTACTTCTCATTGTGGTTCTCTACGTGGATGATTTGATTATCATTGGACCAAATGAGAGACATATTGATGAATTTAGGTTGATTTAAATGCTACTTTTATGATGAAAGGTTTGGGGATATTGCATCATTATTTGGGTATACAGTTTAAGCAGTGTGATGGTGGTATTGCCTTGTGTCAAAAAAGTTACATAGAAACATTGCTATGTAAGTTTGGACTTGAGCATTACAAACCTATTTCCACTCCCATGGAAACAAGTTTGACATTGAGTCTTCATGATGTTGGTGATCCTACAGATGTCACTCTTTACCAAACTGCTATTGGATGCCTCATTTATTTATGAAACACGAGGCCAGATATTCAATTTGCAGTCTCACAGGTCATCAGATTTATGCATAGCCTAAGGTGTAAGAATTGGCAGGCTGTCAAGAGGATTTTTAGCTACACAAGTGGCACTTTACATCTTGGCTTGTTTTATCCCAAGGGGGGATCATTGCCGCCAGACTTACATGCTTTTTTGGACTCGGATTGGGCTGGTTGTTTTCGCACGTGAGTGTCCATAAGTGGTTTTTGTTTCATTCTTGGAAGTTCATGTATGTCATGGTTGAGCAAGAAGCAACCTACTGTGGCCACTTCTAGTTGTGAGGCTGACTATAGGGTAGTCTTCACAGATACGATTGAGTGTGTATGGCTCAGACACCTTGTGGCTGATTTGGGTGTTGGATAGGACACTACCAACACTATCTACACTAACAATCAGGGCGCATTGGCAGTTGCAAGGAACGCAGTTTTTCATGCTCACATAAAGCACATTGAGGTGCATTACCACTATCTCAGGGAGAGGCTCCCAGTAGGAGTGATCAACTTGGCTTATATGCCAACACAGGACAACCTTGCAGATCTTTTCACAAAGCATTGTCTTGTGAGAAGTTTGAAGCTTTCTGCAAATCTTTGGGCTTACTCCCTTTTGTGGACTGATCATGTCCTCAGGGCATGGCACTTCCCTTTACTTTGTGTGCCAGATCGCGTTCATCGCATCACCCCCTCAGGGGAAATTTCTTACCATATACATGTGGTAGTGATGTGTGTGAACACACTTAGGACCACCGAGGCATTTTTTCCATCATTCTAGGGCTATCTATCTTTCCATTGCACACTAACTAAAACACTCTCTATTGTGTGCGTTGAGCTTACTCTGTCTTCTCCAAGCAGTGTGTGTTTTCCTACAACCCTAACTCCAACAATCCCATTATTTATTTTGGCTTTTAGCTATCTATTTTACTTATTTGTCAAATTTTTGGTAGGGAACTTGGACCCTTGTGTTGGAGTTCAACTTGGACCCTTGTGTTGGAGTTCAACTTATCAAGTTTGAATCCATGGGTCGGCAATCAAGGCAAATGTATCTGGTAGGGAACAAGTCAGATGTATCAAAATCGATATGGATGAGTGCACCAATCCATTGTTGTTCGACATGACATATTCAAAAATTCATTATCTTGGAGTATTTTGGACATGATGTATGCACAGTTCATGAATGGGGATTCTTGGGCATGATGTGTGGTCTACAGTTTAATTTTCTAAAAGGCAACTAATCCTCAAGATTGCATTCCTCTAAGCTTCAAACTTATAAATGACCAAAAGTAGGATATTTGTAGATTAGAATGGAAATTAGATTAAGATCCAAATCCAAAGAGGAAGACCAAGACATAAGCTTTAAGAAATTTAATAAATTCAAAGATCCTCTTAGTCATGGGGGTGGCCTATTCACATAGTTATAGCTCCTCATTAATTAAAAGGGTTGCTACCCTTTTGTTGAAGTGTAAACTATGTTCCAACTATAGTAGCAAAAAAGTGCCCCCTCTATCCTAAGGCCCAGTGTCCCATCAATAATACCCTCAAGAGCACCTATCATCCTCCATCACAAGCTCAAGCAATTGGAGATGAGGCACAAGCAAACCATGGGCATCAAACCATTGATTTGCACACATGCATTGGTTTGATTTGGTAAGAAGCAAGTAGAGTCTTTGGTAGGAACTCAAATACTACCATCTAGTCCATGGATCTATCGTGGTCTCTTTGTCTTTTATAGTCTCTTTGTCTTTTATAGTCTCTTCATGTCTACCATCACAACTACTTTAGTGCTGCTTTTAAGAGAGAGAGAGAGAGAGAAACCTTGAACCATATGTCCTTAAACCCTAATACCCTAAGTGCTAAGCCTTAAACCCTAGACCCTAAACCTTAAGGCCCAAATTCCAAATCCTAGAACTTGAATTTTGAATCCTAAATCCTAAAACCCAAACCCTAAACCCTAAGCCTCAAACCCTAATACACTATCATAGGTGACATGTCATAAATCGTATACTTCAAACCCTAAACCATAGATCCTATACCCTAAACCCTAAGCCCTAAACCTTGAGGCCCAAATTCTAAACCCTAATCATTGAGATCTAAATCCTAAATCCTATAACTTTGATACCCTTAGTGCTAATTAATATGCTCTATGTCCCAAATCCTAAACCCTTAGCCATGAACCCTAAATAATAAACCCACGGCTCTATATCCTAAACTCTAACCCTAATATCCTCAGCCTTAAGGCCCAAATTTAGGGGTCTAAACCCTAACCCCTAGATCGTTGACCTCAGCCCCAAATAATGACCTTGATGAATAAATCCTAACTCCAAAAATTCCAATTCTAAATCGCAAGCCATAAGCCATAAGACATAAACCCAAAGCCCAAAATTTTGGCTTTTAACCCTAAAATTTAAATGCTAAGCTTCAATTACCAAACATTATAATCAACTCCCTAAGCCCCCAAATTTCAAAACCTAAACCCTAGACGATAAACCCTACATCATCAACCCTAAGCCTTACGTCCCAAATTAAGGTCCTTAACCCTAAACTTCAAACCCTAACACTTAACCTCAAACCCTAACACTTAACCTCAAAACCTAACCCTTCACCTCAAACCCAAAACCATCTAGGACAAACTTCAAATGTTAAACTCTTTACCCTATACCCTAAGCGTTAAGTTCCAAATCCTTAAACCTAAACCTTAAGCCATAAACTTAGAATTCTAGACCATAATCCATGATTCATAAGTCTCAAATTCCAACCCTTATAGCCTATACTCTAATCCCCAAGCCCTAAATGTGTTAATCAAAACTATGGTAAATCTTAAGATTTACATAGGTATACATACTGCTAAAACGCATGGAATTTGATTGTTGGTCGAGTTTTTCTACAAAGTCTTCCATCACATTCAATATTATGGATACATTGACACCCCTTAAAAAAGATGAGAGTTGATAGCACATGGTAACGTCTATATATTTTTCATGAACTTATGTGGACTCTAATCTATAGCATCAATAAGCTTGGTGCAGGAAATTTGAACAATTGGTCAAATCTCATGGGAATTGAATGATAGCTAGGTTGGTTTGCAAAGTTTTAAGATTTTTCCATGTGCCTTAAGATATGTTACAAATATGTGGACGAAAATTTATGTGAACTCATGTGTTGAACTTGAATGTTGATCAAGTTTCCTTGAAATGTTTGAATATGCTACCACACAAGTTCCATTGCACTTGAGCTCATGTGAACTCTAGTGAAGTGCCTCATTAACCTTGGTGCTTCTATCAAAACATCGTTCCATGACAACTGGAGGACCACCCAAATCTCAAATATCTTTACGCTTAGGGAGATCTTGTTAGCTTTATCATAGATATACATATTGTTGTTACAAATATGTGCACTAAAATTGATGTGAACTCATGTGTTGAAGCCCTTGATATGCTTATAAAAACTATGTTGCACTCAAACTAATTTTATATAGTGCCTTGCAAATGCTTGATAGTTTGAAGGCATTGACATCCTGCAAGGGGATGAAGGTTAATAGCACATAGTGAGGCCTATACATGTGATTTGGACAATTGGCCAAATCGTGTGGAGCTTGAAAGTTGATCAAGTTTCCTTGAAATGATTGAATATGCTACCACATAGATTCCATCGCACTTGAGCACATGTGAAATCTAGTGAAGTGCCTCATTGACCTCGGTGCTTTTATCAAATCATAGTTCCATGAGAACTCAAGGGCCACCTATTCTCAAATATTTTGATGCTTAGGGAAATATTGTTATCTTTATCATAAGTATATTGTTATCTTTATCATAAGTATACATATTGTTATCTTTATCATAAGTATATTGTTATCTTTATCATAAGTTTATTGTTATCTTTATCATAAGTATACATATTGGTGTTTGAATTTGTTCACTATTATGGATACTGTTACACCCTCATGAAGGGTGAGGGTTTATAGCACATGGTAATGTTTGCAATTTGGACAGTTTGCCAAATCTCATGGGAGTTGACTAATAGCTATGTTGTCTTGCAAAGATTCAGGATGTTGCCATGTGGTTTTGACTCGTGTTACAAATATGTGCACTACATCCAACGTGAGCTCATGTTTTGAAGCCCTTAATGTGGTAATGTAACTATGGTAAATTCAAACTACGTTTGCATATGGCATTGCCAATGATAGTTTGGATGCATTGAATTCCTGCAAGGGATGAGGGCTGATAGCACGGAGTGTAAACTATGCATGTGATATGGACGGCTAGCCAAATCTCATGGAACTCAATGGCTAGGTGGGTTATATTGAGATTATATTGCAATGATGATTGAATATACTAGCACCAAGATTCCTTTTCACTAGAGCTCAAGTGAACTCTAGTGCAGTGTCTCATAAACTCAATGCTTTTATCAAAGAATACTTCCATGAGAATCAAACAACGGTCCAAATCTCAATTGTATTGATGATAAAGGAAAGGTTGTTATCTTCAACTTGAGTATGCATATTGGTGTAATGCTATCTTTCAAACTAAGCTAGGTAAGCTCAAACTAAGTTCATATAGTGCCTTGCTAATGTTTGATAGTTTGGATGCATTGACATCATTCAAGAATGAAGGCTGATAGCAAAGAGGGAGACCTATGCATGAGATTTAGATGACTGCCAAATCTCATGGTATTTGATAATTGATCAATTTTTTTTTGCAAAGATTGAATATGTTACCACAAAGATTACATTCCACTTCAGCTCATGTGAACTCTAGCAAAGTGACTCATTAACCTTGGTGCTTCTATCAAAACATAGTTCCGTGATAATTGGATGGCCACCAAAATCACAAATATCTTTATTCTCGAGGAAGCTTGTTATCTTCATCATGATGATTCCGTTGTACTTGAGATCATGTGCACCTCTAGAGAACTGCCTCATTACCTTGGGTACTTCTATCAAAACATAGTTCAATGAGAATTGGATGGACACCCAAATCTCAAATATCTTGATGCTTAAAGAAATCTTGTTATCTTTAGCATAAGTATGCATATTAGTATTTGTAGCAAGGCTACTGGGCTAAACAAGGCTCAATTTGCATGGCCGCCTTGGTGGACGTGCTCTTGAGGACCTTCTCTTCGAGTTGGACCGGTCCAGGAGCCCAAGCACTCTTGGACCACCCATCAATCGGCGTCCAGTGTGGACATACTCGCCGGCCCGGGTGGGGCTCAGACCACCTTGTCTAGAGAGGTAGCCTCCACCAGGTAGAGAATGGCCAACCTTTGGCCACCTCTTTTAGAGAATTCGGGAGCTACCAAACATCACCTCTTTAGTAGCAGGGGCAATTTGGACTAGGCCCAAGCTAGGTTGTCCAGTGGCTAGCCAGGTGATTAGTGGCCCAACTCATTAGTGGATTTACTAGGCCACCGCTATCAGATATTTGTTGTTTCCAGGGGTTGCCTTGGTTAGATATTTCCACTAGCAGCAGATATGTGGTGGCTTTGTGATGGCCTTGGCATGTGGATATATACAACATAATGTGGACAGCCTTGAGGCTAGGGACAGTCATGAGAGTCTAGCTAGAGTTTTGTGAGTCTTGTCATATTCTTGCCATAGCCTTACCACTGTGTGTGTCATCATCTAGAGCACTTGCCTTGCACTCTTGGGCAATAGCCTTACAGCACTCCACCTTGTTTGTCTGCAGAGTCGGGCATGTGAGCCTTGTATTCATGTCATCTAGTTACATTGTGGTTTTTAGTAGTGCTACACCCACTGCACTCTCCATTGCACCTCGGCCTCTACATCCCCATTGTACCTTGTTGTGTAGCTATGGACTGGGCAGAGTTGGCCACATCCAAACTAGTCTTGTATGGTCATTTGGTCATGTACAGGGTGCTGCCTTGGAGGGATTATGGTTGTCAATTATCTATTGTCTCAGTTCTTGTCCATTGTTGAGTTCTTGTTCAGTACCATTTTCATGTTTTTGCACTACCTATCGGTTTGAGCTAGCTTGTGAGTCCATATGCATATTGCATGTGGACCCCACCACTGTAGAGCACTGTGTGCACCATTTCCATCTACAACTGCTCTCATTTTTTGGCATGCCCGGTGGGATAGATTTATCAGGTCTTGCAAGCTAGCCCAGTCACCTAAGAAGTTAGATTGAGACAAGTCAATAATGTGGCCACATTCTAGGGTGCTATAGGTAGTTGTAGTCGCTTTGACCACCTACCCTAAACTTTAGCTAGCCTAAAATTTAGGAAACCCCTTTTTTGCATCTATGCATGCGTGTTAGTTGCTCTAAGTCAAGTGGAGCACATATAAGAAGTCATGTGAAGGTTCAGCATTGTCGTCACTTGTACTCGTCTTTATCCACCTCGCCTGCACCATTGCTTCTACTTGCAATCAAGCCTTGCCCTCAACTAGAGAGGTCACTTTCACCATCTCCACCATCATTTCCCTCTCCAATCTCTTCGACAAAACCACCTTCCACCTCTCTCATCAAGCTTGCCATGGTAGAGGAATTGATAACCCTTCTCTCGAGGGTCAGCATCAAGTTTGCTACTTTTAAGGGACTATCTCCTGAAGATGTCGTCGACCATGTGAGGCGGTTCTTGTCACTCTGCCAAAGCCGTCAGCTAAATCTAGAAGATTCCTATATGGTGCTTTTTCCCTCCACCTTTGAGGGACTGGCTAACAGGTGGTATAGTCAGTTTGCAGAGGGCCGTTTTGCCGATTGGAATCCTTCAAAATAGCCTTCACTGTTGAGTTTCAATCTCGCGACTTTAGGGACAAAGCCTTAAACAACCTGGAAAGCTTAGAGTTGGGTCTTGGGGAAACCTTCACTGAATTGATGACACGGGCTAGATCCCTTGTAGCCCTAGGTTACCCCAACAATCGGGAGATTTCATGATCAAGAAGTGGGTGGAGAAGGCCTTGCCTGCTTTGACTCAACAGAAGTTTCAAGAAACCTTGCGGGCTGAAATTACCACGAATGATTTGGTTGTGCCTTCCACCAACATTGAAAATGCAAGACTAAAATTTTCCAGCTCACCATGTAACCCTTTTCCCATTGTTCTTATGAATGACGCTAACACTGACACCCTGTTCACTCTCAAAAGAGAGTTAGAAACCCTTAAGCTGCAGTAGACAAATATGGTGGCACAACTCAAAAGGGATCTAGACAAACTCAAAGCACAACAAGAGGCTAGGGCCCAAGTATGGTGCAAAAGCTACAACAACCCTAGCCATCCACCTCAGGAATGCCCCATGATGGTCCAGTGTTAGTTCTATGGTAAAGGAGGTCATGAGGCCAAGGATTGCTACCATCTAAAGGGTGTCCACCATCTAGAAGAACTCAAAAGGGTGTATAAATTTGTCCTTGGCCATGCACATGAGCATCGCTCCCATAAGCCCCTCTACCAGTTCAAACCTTGGGCTACCAACCTACGCCCTAGTACACCCTCTCCATTGTTACCATCCCCCACTATACCCATTGTGTCCCCCTATGGTGGTCCTTTGATATAGATCTTCTATACTACCCCTAGCCCAAACCAAATTTATACTCCAACGATACCTCGTTCTTGTTGGGTATGCAAGCCCGGTAATGGTGTCTTAGCCTGTGGGAATACCCTCATAAAGCATGCAGGGAAAAGTTTGTTAAAGGTTGAGTTTTTGCATGGCAAGAAAAACCCTTTATATTGTAAGGCTCTTACACAAGAATATTATCAATCATAGTGTTTTTTTACTGTTGTGTTGACTACTCTCTCTCTCTCTCCATCTCGTTCTGCTTGTTTCTCTGCACACCTCCCTTCTCCTAGCCATGGACTACTCTCGCTACCATCCACCATAGGCTGTGTGCTCAACATATGGTATCAGAGCCATAGGCTTGGTGCTCCTGGCATTGGAAAGGCAGGGCAGTCGCCGCAGCAACATATTGAAACACTGCAGGGCGGTAGCACTTGTCAAGAGGCTGTAGACAGAGACCAGATGCAGGCAGACAAGGCCCTTCAAGCAGTATCTCAAAACACTGCCCCTTGACAAGGTGAGGGTGTGGAGGAGGTCACCGGCAAGTCACTACATATCAAAACGCAGCAGGGAATTATAGACAGTGCCAAGCATGCACTTGCGGGAATCTCAAACACTTCCTACATAGACCTCTTTGACGTCAAGCAGCAGACAGCCCGTAAGCTTCTTCGCCATTGCTCTGTTTGTCTACAACAAGAAAATCATCAACTGGTTTTTTTATTTCCGCTTTCTTTTAAAGTAGCCAACCTAATTAACCCCTTCAATCAAGAGGGTCTTCACACCTCTTACAATCGGTCAAGCTTGTGAAACCGGCAGATTTTAACATCTGACAATAAGTGTACTAAAAGCATGTCAAGGCTTAATGACAAGAACGCTCGCAGTAATAAGCAAAATCTCAGCATCTTCAAAAGTTGATTCAAAGATCACTAAAGCCATGCGACCACTATTTATCAATGACAACAAGGCTCGAACATACACAACTACCCAAAGCTTCACATCGGATAAGTATGCCATATATGGACCAACTTAGTGGCTTTTCTTGTCAATCAAATATAGCTAGCAATGAGGCAAAGTGATGCTAAACATGAAGATCTACCCCAAACACTCGATACCTCAACACAGATTTTTCAAACCCTGTTTTTTTTTCTCAATGTCATAAATTTATTATGGTTATGTCTATTGTTAAAACAATCATACAAAGCTTTGTGTTAGCCTTTAATTTGTCAGTTATTGCCATGCAGTCAATTTTTGTATAGGGTTATAGACACTGCCACAAAAAAAAGTGGTAAGACCACCCTTTGTTGTTTGGTGGGTTCTGGTATGTCTCACATTGATGGTTGTTTGAGGGAAGTACACATACACACCTATGCTATAGTCAAGGGGGGGGACTTCTACTCATGGTTTCAGGTGATTGGACTCTGCCATGGTTTGTATCAAGTCCATAGTCAGTGGTTTGGGCTTGAGGTGGGGTTTGTTGGGTATGCAAGCCTAGTAATGGTGTCTTAGCCTGTGGGAATACCCTCATAAAGCATGCAGGGAAAATTTTGTTAAAGGGTGAGTCTTGCATGGCAAGAAAAACCCTTTATATTGTAAGGCTCTTACACAACAATATTATCAATCATAGCGTTTTTTTAACTGATGTGTTGACTACTCTCTGTCTCTCTCTCTCCATCTCATTATGGTCGTTTCTATGCACACCTCCGTTCTCCTAGCCATGGGACTGCTCCCGCTACCATCCACCTGTGTGCTCAACAGTTCTCCGCATCCCACCAACCCTTAGCTAGCCAACCAATCGGTGATGTGCTACATGTGTGGTGAATATGGTCACTACCAAATTAGATGTTCCATACCAGAAGGAGCTCCACCGTGCAGACACTGTCCAGATGCCAAAGATCACTACACAAGAGATTACCCCAATCAATGCTCATCTTCTTCTCTCAACATGATCTTGGTAAGTTCTCTACCATCCACTTATGTTGTCACTCCCCAGCCTTCACGTTCACCTGCTACTATGGCTCAAGAAGTCTCAGGCACTACTACAGAACTCACAAGAGCTAAATAATAGCCCAGAACCTCCCCTTGCCCAAAAGAAAATTCTCTGCCTACAAGACAACCTAAGGAGTCAACCCAATTGTAGTCAATAGTGGAAGAAGAGATAGAGCCACAAATTGTAGTTGTGTCATCGGAATTGGAGCAAGCCTATGCTGAAGCCCTTAAGGACATGGAAGCCCAAGTTATACCACAAGCACGGCTACACAAGTTAAAATCATTGCTAGCTAAGGAGATTCTCAAGATCACCTATTAAAGCATCTCGTTGTACAAACTTTTCAAAATTGACCCTACCTTTAGGGGTTACCTTCTCAAGGAAATCCACGCTCTGTACCCCTCGTGCCCAAATAGTGGCAGGCATATATCGACACTTTCCTCTGAAGAGTCGTACATGATTTTCCACCCACCAGCACCCCTCACTGACTATAAAAGTCCTCGCCTCACAGTGTCCATTTATGGCCAGCAGTTTACAAGGGTCATAGTGGATGGTGGCTCAGGTATTAGCCTCATGGGGTCAAAGCATGGTTTGGTGGTACAAAAAGTAGTGTCCTTGACACAACATATGCTTGGTGATTCTTGTGTGTAAAAACCATAGGCATTTTTTTTGGAATTGGGGAGGGCAAATAAACTTCTTTTTTAAGTGGACTTTTTTTTAACTTTAGAAGCATGCAATCCTAAGAAGAGGTGGGGGTGACGGTGGGGCCGGGGGGTGGGGTTACAGCTGGGAGCTTTTACTCCAGCACATCAAGAGCTCTCTCTCCCTCCCTCCCTCGCATGTCCCTCTCCCTGTGTGTCTCTCTCAGTTTTGAACCTTCTCGCCTTCCTTGCCGCCTCCATAGCCATCGAGCTGCTGTGTTCAAGAGCTCTCTCTCTCTCTCTCTCTCTCTCTCTCTCTCTCTCTCTCTCTCTCTCTCTCTCTCTCTCTCTCTCTCTCTCTCTCTCTCTCTCTCTCTCTCTCTCTCTCTCTGCAAATGGATAGTAGCGCAGGAGATTACTGTCTTGGTGATGCTTAGGACCTTTCTTTCGATGACATAGAAGGTGATGCTCAGGACCTCTCTTTCAACGAGGTAGAAGGTGATGCACAGCTCCTCTCTATCGACGAGATGGAAGATGACGCACAGTTCCTCTCTTTTGACGAGGTACAAGGTGGCCCAAGCAATGTTCAGCATATGCACATCAATTCCATTAGCACTAGTATTCCAGCCGGTAATCAGGCTTTTCTTCGTGATTATTGGGCTGCAAAGAAACGCGCACAGAGAAGCAAGGAAAGACATCCTACGTCTGCTCTTGGATTACGGGAAGCCAGGTCAAGAAAGAACATTTGTGCAGCGGTGGCTCGATGTTGGCGCAAGCAAACAGTAGGGATTGCAAAGAATGAGCAGAAGGAAATATTTTGGCAACTCCTGGACCACCAAATATTTTCCTTGCTGCAACCATCAAATTTCAGCAAAGTCGAAGACACTGTTGTATCGGGTGTGCACAACACTTTGACTAGAATCAAGGTCCCTCATTCAGCAAGTGAACTTTTTGTAAAGAGAAGCTCTTTGGCAATGATTCTGAACAATAGTACAAACTCACAATCAGTAAACCAATCCAGAATGGCTAGTATCTTGGGGATCCATCGAAGAAATATAGCTGCAGCAAGCTCACGGCTAGAGAATAAAGATGAAGATGAAGTGTTTCCATTGAGTGCTTGTGAGAGACAATTACCACGAGGAACCGTTATTACCAATGAAACAAGAGATTTGGTATATGCCTTTTGGACATCAGAGAGCAGAGTTTCACCCAACAAGAAAGACATATGCAAGATGAGAATTGGAAGGAAAAGTTTCGTCAAACATCCTATACATCTACTCGACGAATCTCAGGTACCAACAACTTCTAGTAATTTTTCATCTTGTTTGGTGCTACTTAAGGCTTATTTGGTCCAAACAGTACCAAATTTGGTAGTCTGCTGTACGGCAGAGGGTGTTTACAGTACCAAAGAATATCTATAAAGTACCAAATCCTAGCTATCGACTGCCAAATCCTATCCATAGAGTACCAATGCCTAATTATCCAGTACCAATGCCTATGTATAGAGAACCAAAAGTCTATTTACAGAGTACCAAACTCAACGGATACCACCAAAGCCTCTCTGTAGAGTACCAAATCCTATCACTATAGGACCAGGATCTATTTACAGGGTACCCCACACTTCTGATAGTACGAAAGCCTATATGTAGAGCACCAAATCATGTCTATCGAGTACCAAAGGCTATCACTATAGGACCAGGATCTATTTACAGGGTACCCCACACTATCACTATAGGACCAGGATCCTGGTCCTATCACTATAGGACCAGGATCTATTTACAGGGTACCCCACACTTCTGATAGTATGAAAGCCTATATGTAGAGCACCAAATCATGTCTATCGAGTACCAAAGGCTATCTATGGAGTACCAAAGCACATCTGTAGAGTACCAGATCCGGTGTATCTAGTACCAAAGCATATGTATGGAGTACCAAAGCAGATCTGTAGAGTACCAAATCCGGTATATCGAGTACAAAATCCTAGCTATCGAGTGCTAAAGCCTATCCATAGAGTTTCAAACCCTCTCGATAGAGTACCAATACCTATTTATCCAGTACCAATGCCTATGTATAGAGAACCAAAAACTCTAAAGACTATCTGTAGAGTACCAAATATTCTCTGTAGAGTACCAAATCCTATCTGTAGAGTACCAAAGCCTATCACTATAGGACCAAAGTCTAGTTACAGGGTACCCCACACTTCTGATAGTACCAAAGCCTATATGTAGAATACCAAATACTGTCTATTGAGTACCAAAGGCTATCTATAAAGTACCAAACCACATATGTAGGGTACCAAATCCGGTATATCGAGTACCAAAGCCTATCTATGGATTACCAACTCAGATCTGTAGAGTACCAAATCCGGTATATCGAGTACAAAATCCTAGCGATCGAGTGCCAAAGCCTATCCATAGAGTTTCAAATCCTCTCGACAGAGTACCAAAACCTATTTATCCAGTACCAATGCCTATGTATAGAGAACCAAAGTCTATTTACAGAGTACCAAACTTATCGGATACCACCAAAGACTATCTGTAGAGCACCAAATCCGCTCTGAAGAGTACCAGATCCTATCTATAGAGTACCAAAGCCTACCACTATAGGACCAAAGTCTATTTATAGGGTACCCCACACTTCTGATAGTACCAAAGCCTATATGTAGAGTACCAAACTCATCGGATACCACCAAAGACTATCTGTAGAGTACCAAATCCTCTCTGAAGAGTACCAGATCCTATCTGTAGAGTACCAAAGCCTACCACTATAGGACCAAAGTATATTTACAGGGTACCCCACACTTCTGATAGTACCAAAGCCTATATGTAGGGTACCAAATAATATCTATAGAGTACCAAAGCCTATCGATAGTACCAAATCTACGGTACCATATTTGGAACTTTTTGGTACTATTGAACTTGGGTGCACGTCTGTCCACTATTACAATACCAAATTTGGTACTTTTGGGTACTGTTGAACTTGGGTCCACGTCTGTCCACTATTATAGTACCATATTTGGAACTGTCGAAAGCCAGTTTTGGCAATACTGCAGTAGTGAAATTTTACTAGTACCATGATGTTGGTTTTTTTCTGAATCGTTTTGTTTTTGTGCCATAGGTTGAGTTATACCAAAGATTCAAGAAGGCTCACCCAACAGTGGTAGTGTCTCTTAGATGCTTCGAGGGATTGAAGCCATACTTTGTATGGAAGTTGAAGGACAGAAATACTTGTTGCTGTGTGGTTCATGTGCAGATGCTCTATTTCAAAGAGGCCCTTAATCAAATGCGGCAGAACAAGTTCGGGCACCACGGGAAAGGTCACCTTTGCACTTGCTCCGTTTGTTGCAGAGGTGATGAGAGAGGAACATGTTTTGCAAACCAAGCAGTGTGTTAGCACATCACCGTTATGTGGGAATCCATCATGTGCCCAAAGCCTCCAAATTGTGAATACCATGCAAAGAAATGCTTGATGGGGGACTACTCACAATGTGGAGTACGGAGGTTGACATTTTGTCCCGACGAGATAGCAGAGGATAGCAAGGAGGTGTCTGTGAAGGTTTTCATGGAGGTTGGAACAGGACAGGTTCACGAAGGTGGGAGTGAGAAGAAGAGAAAGGACTTGATTGTGCAACGGATGAAAAGTGGGACTTTTCTTAGCCTATTTTCAGCCCATCTGATAGGCTTCATCAGGCACAACTTTGTCTTCCGCTGGCAAGCCCAACAATTCAAGGACTGTTTGCAGAATTTTCCTAGCAACGTTGTAGTATCTGTTATTGACTTTGTGGAGAATTATTCCTTTAAAGTTCAGAATGAAATTCAGTCAATGCATTGGTGGTCTACCCAAGTCACAATACTTGTGCACATCAATTATTTAAGAAATGCAGCAGGTGGTACACAGAAGATGCTACACTTCTACATATCGGATGACAAGCAGCATGACACATTGTTTGTACAACATTGTTTCTTGCTGCATGACAAGTGGCTGAAAGAACGAGGACATTCTCTGCAACAACATTGGGTTTGGTCAGATGGTGCTGCTTCACAATTGAAGGCCCGTAGACCTTACTATTTTGTGGCCAGGTACTATCAAATGACAGGCTTGCACATGATGCATAACTTCTATGCATCCGGCCATGGAAAAGGTGAACATGATGGGGCAGGGGCAGTCATCAAGAGAACTTTGACGCATGAGTAATTGGAACCAGATGGCTGGCGTATAAAGTGTGCAGCCTGTTGAGATGTCGAGCTCTACATCTTGAGCTAGCATCCACTATGGGTCTTGGCCGCTTAAGGCATTTACTCACTGGCGCGTTAGGTGACCGACATGGAGGATCTCTGCCAGTGATTCTACAGCTGGACTACACTTATAGTGCCAGCCTAGTACGCTTCTAGCGTGTTCACACTTAGTGACCGCATGTACATATGTGCTACTTTTCAGCTTTAGCACTTAGTCATTTTGTACTCTCTTTTCTGTGAGAAGAAGAAGAAGCTTTCCATCTCTATGTGGTGTGTGCTTGTCTTGTGTAGCTCTCTTGCATCCTCTTTCTTTACACAGCCGATGTTGTCAACTTTTTGAAAGCAACTTTTCAACCAAGAGAACAGTCTCAAAGGTGTAATACGCAAAGAGTCTTTTGGCTTATTGGCACGAATGAAGTGCAGTCCAATCTGCAATGGGACTGTGAGCGCATCGTTGGCTCCCCCTCATTTCATTGTGCTGATGGCTATTCACGGGACAACCGCACCGCCATACGCTTTTGATCACTTTCATGCTTTTGTGATCCGTGTATGCGTGGGTTGTGGAGAAGATGCAGGAACAGAATGCACATTGAAGAATGGAAATATGTTTGCATCAAACCATCGCAAGAGTCCGAGGATACAATTAGGGATGACGAATCAGATGACGAGGAGGAGGGTGGAGATTCAACATCGATTCGGATGAGCCAAGTGTCCAACCTGCCACTATATGAAGGATGCCCTGAAATGTTAAGTGGCATGCTGTCCATAGGGGATAATTTTGCAGTAAAAGCAGTTGACGCAAACGAAGACTTCTACATTATCAAATGCACAGAAGTGTTGTACCAAACGGTGAAAGCACAAAAGGATAAGTGGCATAACAAAATTGTTAGAGGAGGGAAGGTTGTTGAAGGCTTTTTTTATGGCCAAGTTGAAGGAAAAGCTAATACATACCGGCTATTGGATCACACATCTCCGGTAATGATCTACTCACATCTTGTTAGGGCCATACGTTTCCCGATGGAGCCTATTGCAGGATCCCTAGGTCAAATTTTACAATACAAGTTGTCTACTGAAGTATATGAGAGGATATACAATAGCATGCCATATCATGATGATGAGAGCGACAAAGGTGCGTCCATGTTACTTGAGGGCAATGAGAAGCCCTAATTGAACAACTGAATCCGGTAGTCAATAGTACCAAATCTGGTAGTCAACAGTACCAAGTGTATTCCGCACTATGTGCTTTTTAGTGACTGAGTCAACTTTATTTTTTGGCCCTGAGCTTTATCTGTTCTCTCTATCTAGTTATGTGTTGGTATGTTACCTTTCATTACATTACTGTTTCAGTTGTCCTCACTATATGTGCATTTGGTACATTTTGGTACTGTGGAACTTGGGTGCTTCTCTGTCCACTATTACAGTACCAAATTTGGTACTTTTTGGTACTGTTGAACTTGGGTGCACGTCTGTCCACTATTACAGTACCAAATTGGAGCTGCTTGAACTTGCTGTATCACTTATGGTTTACTTTATTGCTCTATCTGGTTCTGTGTTGGTATGTTACCTTTCATTACATTACTGTTTCAGTTGTCCTCACTATATCTCTACTTTCTGGTACTGTTGAACTTGGGTGCACGTCGGTCCACTATTACAGTACCAAATTTGGTACTTTTTGGTACTGTGTTGAACTTGGGTGCACTCGTGTCCAATATTACAGTACCAAATTTGGTACAATTTGGTACTCCTTGAACTTGCTGTATCACTTATGGTTTACTTTATTTCTTGGTATTTTTCAGTTTGTCTATTCGTATTTGATACGACCACCTTGAGCAATGTCTAGAACTACGTTGATAACATAAAGGTATGCCAAACATAGATGCTATCTGTCTCAAAAATTAAAATGTTGGGCAACCTGGTTAGCTCCAAGAGGTTTCAACAGAATTAGTCAGAGGTTTCAACAATAGAGATCAAGATACCAAGACAGTCTGAACAAGAGAAGTGGTTTTCCATTATGTATAGTATCGGGTTACAAAATTCCACTATTTACATGATTATGGCAATCTGCTACCTCGGGGGATCAAATTTATAGGAGTACCCCTCCATCTGTATGAAGTAATCAGTAATGTACCCAAAAATATCGTCTTCAGTGTCAAAGACTGGTTTTTTGCGAGTGTATGTTGTTGGGTACCGATCCCTTATCCACCCGAGCAACCAAGGCAAAACAAAATCCAGCAAGTAAAACGGGTAATCGGTTCCTACTACCATGGGATCGTATGATCGGATTGCCATACAGTTTTCATAGTCATTTTTAAGAGACTTGTATCTACAATCATCTACAAGAATAGTGTTGTTGGCATTGTACTTCGGGTGCCTTGCCCACAGCGTCCGTAGCTTCTTCAGGAAAATGGGCTTATCGCCCATGTGTTTGGGCACAACTGGCACCTCTGACATACGGGGCCGCCATATTTCATAGTCCTCTTGGGAGAGAATATCTGCTAATGCCAAAAAACCAGGTTAGAGGTATGCGTAACTTATGTCCTGCAACATTCAAAGCGGGCATGCTTTACCTGCAAAATATTTTTGCCTTCTATGGTTGGGGAAGCACGCGTTCACCATGTGTAACAGTTTTTCCCTTCTACAGCAAGACCACAACACTAGGCTGGCTTTCTATTTAAGCCGTAGGATGAACTGCTCCGCATCCGGCCTTACAAGACAAATTACATTCTTTTGCAAATAGACTACCTGTGGCGTGTGCTCCTTTGGCAGGCACTCAAGTTCCTCAGGGATTTCGCTGCAGCTGGTTAGTAGCACGCCATTAAGATCAAGCACACCATCCGCCCGCGTCTAGCAGCCACATCAGGCTGCAACAATACATCAGGCTGCAACAATGTGCTTGTCGGTGTCTCGTCTAGCCACAAACTTACTACAGCACCAACAAACATAATGAGTGGGGACAAATACACAGTGAAAACATCATATCTAAAACAGAAAACTGGTCCAAAAACTACCAAATTTGGTACTGTATTGCACAAGTGATAAGGACTATCCAAAATCGCAAGTTCAAGAAGTACCAAATTGGTACTGTAATAGTGGACAGACGTGCACCCAAGTTCAACAGTACCAAAAAGTACCAAATTTGGTACTGTAATGCACATATAGTGAGGACAACTGAAACGGTAATGTAACGAAAGGTAACATACCAACACAGAACTAGATAGAGAGAACAGATAAAGCTCAGGGCCAAAAAATCAAGTTGACTCAGTCACTAAAAAGCACAAAGTGCGGAATACAATAGATTCTCACTGGCTACAGTTTGCATGCACGGGATAATTGATCACGGGCGCGATTGCGCTTCTTTCTCTGCAAACAGAAAAGTTCCTGCAGGGTCACGGAATCAGGGGAATCACCTCTCCGCTTCGAAACAGCATCGGCAGCAGTAGAGTTAACGCCCCCGTCACTGCTGTCCACAACAGTATCGTTCGCAAGTACTTCTTCCTGCTCATCCTCGGCCTCCCTCCGATCTTTGTTGCCTTCCAACCCCTCTTTGACCTCCCCTTCACTCCCCTTTGTGGTTTCCACCCCCTCCCCAACACCCCCCTTTGTGGGTTCTTCCTCTCCCTTCTTGGTCGTTGCTTCATCGAGCTTTGTGTTGGCAGCATCCTGGCTTTCCTCCGCATCCAGCTCCACAACAACAGGGACTTTACCTTCCTCCTTTTCCTTAGTCTTTTTACCATCTCTGGCCTCCTCCTCACTTTTACTTTCGTTGTCACCTGCTGCCTCACATCTTTGCCCCGTCACATTGTCTTTCCCTACAGAATTACCTTGCTTCAGATCGTGGAGAACATCTAATATCTCCCTTGTCACCTCATCCACGTCCCATATTCGACTTGAAGCCGACTTTGTGGTGTGCTGGTCAGCAACTGCAGCATCCTGCTCCTCTGCAAAGACAAAGAAAGACAGCACATACTAACTTGTATGAAAACCTCACTGAGTTGCAAGTGCGCATATGTATTCAAAAATGCACACATACTTACTCTTGACAACTTGAAGCCCACTGGCCTAGGACTTTGCCAAATCAGAGATTACCATATTACAACCCAGCTTGACACACTGAACGCTGCTTTGTAACAAAGCACTGAAGCACAAGGGATGATACTGGTGTCGGCACTCTAGCATGAAGGTTCCGACTACATGTGCGCACTCCAAGGGCTCACCACATGCAACACACATACCAAACACCGGGATCACATTTACCGAATCATTAACCTAGGGCCTAGGATATAGTAGGAACCTCTTCCCAAGCCTGATATCAGACAACATCTCCTTCACAAATAGGGTATGCTCTTGACCTTCCTTCCATTTTTTCTCCAGAGTGTCATACTCAGCCTGTTGACAACCAGCAGTCCCAATTAGTTTCAAAAACTACCAAGAAGTCATACCGAGACTGGTACTTCTAAGTACTATACTACGAAACAGAACCCAAACTACCAAAACCACCAAAACTACCAAAAACTACCAAACTCGGGAATCATATAGTACCAAAAACATATAAATACCCTCAATGCAGAACTAAACTACCCAAACCTTATCAAAACTACCAAAAGCCACTTTTTGCAGCACTTTCAAATAGTACCTAAAAGTACCAAAACTACCAAACAAGCTTTTTGCATCACTTTCAAATAGTACCTAAAAGTACCCAAAACTACCAAAACTACCAAAATCAAACTACCAAACAAGCTTTTTGCAGCACTTTCAAATAGTACCTAAAAGTACCAAAACTACCAAAATCAAACTACCAAACCCACTTTTTGCAGCACTTTCAAATAGTACCTAAAAGTACCAAAACTACCAAATCAAACTACAGAAGCCACTTTTTGCAGCACTTTCTAATAGTACCTGAAAGTACCAAAACTCCCGATCAAACTTTCAAATATTACCAAAACAACCAAAACTACCAAGACTACCAAAGAAACACTTTTTGCAGCACTTTCAAAAACTACAAAAATTACCAAAATCAAACTACCAATTACACTTTTGCAGCACTTTCAAATAGTACCTAAAAGTACCAAAACTAGCAAAACTACCGAAGCTATCAGAATAAAACTACCATAACACCTTTTGCAGCACTTTCAAAAAGTACCTTAAAGTACCAAAATTTCTTCATAGTACCAGAAATACCAAACCATAAGACAGAAGGAAACCATAAACTACCTAGAATAAAAACAGTTCTACCATGAGTACCTAATACTACCAATCCCACCAAACCAAGCATAAACAGTTCTATCAAAGGTACCTAACACTACCAATCCCACCAAACCAAGCATAAACAGTTCTACCAAAGGTACCTAACACTACCAATCCCACCAAACCAAGCATAAACAGTTCTACCAAAAACTCCCAAAACTACCAGCACCTATTGCTCTAGAATCTCCTTGTCGAGCAATGACGTATCTTCACTGATTCCGTATCGACATAGCATCCTTAGACTGGCAGCCAAATCAGCTTCTATCACATTGATTTCTGCGTCATCGCGAGTGTTGGCCTCTCTCAGTGTTTCCAGTTGGGTCTCATATTCCTTGATGTCGTCCATAATCTGCTTGACAAGTTTATTGGAACCCTCTGCCCTCAAGAGTGTTTCCTTCTTCTGCTTCAGAGACATTGTCAGCTCTTTCAGCCTATCGGCTACCCCGACACATGTCTGAGGGACTCTCCCAACCATAGCTTCAAGGTCCGCAATATAATCAGGTGTCTTCTCCTCATGACGATGTGGGGGGACTTTCTGTGTAGGGGGCAGACTACCGACTGGTGTAAGTCGGGGCTTCTTGGTATTTGACGGGTGGCCTCCTTGGGACGCACCATTTGCCTTTCGCCAATTCTCAACCTTCTTTTCCATGCCTCCTGGTCGGGAGGAACACATGTTGAGTACACTCTCACCAAACCTGGCCCATGCAACCCTATGGCCCGCAGGGTCCTTTGTGGCTGCATGACACTTCTCATATGCAAAACAGCGGGCAAATTTTGTAGTGATCTCCCCACATGATGGTGGGGCTTGGTACACCTTATGGAACAGGAACCTGCATTCATCCTGAAGCCGTGGCTGCACGTGATTTAAGTAAATCTTTGTCTTCTTCTGGTTGGAATGCCTGAATACAGTGAGCCACTAGTTATCGGGGATGTCATCTTCGTAAGATCTTTTGGCAGCACCCCCTCCATGCTCAATCCATACTCATCATGAAGCTCTTGTGCTGTATAGCAGAACTTTGTCAAGATAGGGTACTCCTCCATCTTGTTTTTTCCTGCGATGTGGAAACAACACGCAAGTAAAGACATGCCCTCATTATATGCCTCATTTCAGTTGTGCAAAACAAAACACATGGAATGAAATGAATGTATCTCATTCAGGTGACAATTGCAAAATTCAGTTGTGTACAAAGCCAAATTTGGTAGTGGTTAGTATCAAATTTGGTACTGGTTAGTACCAAATTTGGTTATGCTGACATCCCTACTGAGCTTCAACTTTGTGCTATGCTCATGCACAACATATACTGATTTTTGCACTTGCATGCATGCAAGTTAGCAATCTAAAGAGCAGCTTATACATGTAACTTTGTAACTTTCCTAAACCCTAAATTCCTAAGAAGATCCCAAACATGCACATGTACTTGCTGCATGCAAAAAAACCAAATGCAGACCTCATCAGATAAAAGACATGCAAAAGCTTGCATTCATGGAAAATAAAATGGTAAATCACCAGAAAACGCACAGCTCTCATAGCACCTACCTTTAGATGTTGTAGATGACCGTGGAGTCTCATCATCGGCAAAAAGAGGCCCAGGCTTAAATGAAGTCTCCATGGACACAGCAGGTTTCTCCCTCTCCACAAAGGAGGCCCCCTTGCTAGCCCTCGTATTTGGGGTGTCGATGTTCCGAGGGGATTTTGCATCCATTGTCCTCTTCTTCTTTTACCCATTGTCCCGTGACGCTTTGGCCTGCTAATTTCCTCGCTGGTGTCCTCATCTTCCTGATTGTGAGTAGCCGAGGAGCTTGTTACTTGCAACTGTAGTGGTTTGCAGAAGGCGATGTAGTAAGAGAGCAAGGCGGAAGCTGGAAAATGTGTTGAGCAACTGTGCCACTCACAAACGCAGTCTGTGATGGGACTTTTGGCACGGTTTCAAAACACCACTCGCATTACTTATTGTCCCACCCACGTTTTCTTTCACGGAAATTTTAAATCATACAAATTTCCCTCCTACCATTCTTTAACATAGATGAAAAAAAAGGTTCCCTCCAAAGTGTGGACATATGTAGAAGTACCAACCATGTAGAAGCAAAATAGGTCCTTTTTTTGTACCACCAAACCATGCTTTCACCCCATGCCAGAATTCACCATGTGATAGCTTGGCTTGGTGCCCACTAAGAGAGTCACTTTTACTATCACCTTAGTCGACCAATGCAAAGTCTGCCCAGTCAGAGTGGCTGTGTGTAGCACTCTTGATGTTTGTCATCTACAGCCCTTCTACATAGTTTCCTATGTACCTCCATGAAACATTTGAAATGTTTCTCCAAGTCAAGCTATAAATAGCATTATCTTCACCTTGATATTTTCTCTCCCGTCGGTCTCCTATGAGATGAGTTTCTGTGGATTCAAGGCCCAAGGCATCATATATTTTAGACTCTTGTTTATATCGAAGTCCATTTTGGTCAAAGTATATGCTCGTCTAGTCACAACATTGAAGCTTCACTTTTCATTGATGACAGTTTGGCTCTAGATAGTTATTTGGGTTCACTCGAGTAATGCCATTCAATTGTAGAGAGGATGGGCTATAATAGAATCTTCCTCAGAGATATGCAATCCCTTGATCTATCACTGGGCATAATTCTATGAGCTGGTATGTGGGCCTTTCAAACATTGGTTGAATCTTTTTGTATAGTTCCCTTCTTGGCCTATGAATTATGTGTGTCATACAATGCTAACAGCATTCTCTTTGATGTTTCCCTTAGACTCGTGAGTGATTGCACACTCTTGGCTATGGATGCAGAATCCCTTGCAAAGTTAACACTCTTTTTGATCGGTGATAGTTGGACATTTTGACTAAATTCATGCAAACATTTGTTGTTCAGAGGATCAATTTTAAACTTTTCAGGTACTTGTGCATCTTCATGCAAATTTCAAACTTGTAGTGCTTTCATTGGTGCTTCTAATGGTGATGAAGGAACATTTGATTGCATCAAGCGTGATGAGTTAGATGCACTTTCATCAAATTTTGCATTTTGCTCTCTGTTTCAATTTGCAACTGCTATGTCCCTGTTGTCTGGATTACTGGCACAATCCTCCAAAAAATGTCCACCTTTTCTTTCACAATCTCAGCAATACACCAAGATTGGAAAAATTCTTAGTTCAGTGTCTTCAAAAGATTCCAAATTAATCTTAGGCACCGTGGATTTAGTGACTACATCCCAAATTGTCTAAACATTTGGATGATTTAGAATCAAATCCACCAATACAAAAATTGCCTGACATACCAAGCCTTGAACAGATTTTTGGACTTGGCTTTGACAGTATGTTGTACCACACTGCTGTATGGAAACCAATTGTATAGAAACTGGCTAAGGTTGATGTTGGCTTTTGGATTTTGAATCTTTGCAAGAAACATAACAAACAAATTCTCTAAAAAACAAGCAGGGTTATTCTTCAAACTGATGGTCTCGAAAATAAATTTGTATATAATAGTATGTTCCAGTGCGACAATTGGAATGCTCTGAGCACCATCCTTGCACTACTTTTTGGCATGTTTGTCTTCTCTCAAAAACCTACTTACTTCATCAGTGATAGTTGGTGTGGTCTTCAATGCGTCTAGAAATTGAAACACATGGGCTAACTCCCTCAGTGTTAGATCTAGTGTTCTACCATTGACCACAGCTATACTCTTGTCTGCCTGGTATGAGGCCAGTACCTACTGTGTGATCTGACCATCAAATGGAAGTGCAGCAACATCTACAACAACATCCAATGCCCATAGCTTAAGCAAGTCCTTGTCTCTTTCTTGAAACACGTACTTGGTTGTTTTATTGTGTTTGACTACACTAATGACTTCTGCGAGAGATGCCTTTAAGCTTTCTATTTTTTATGGCATCGTGTTGAGTGTCTCTTGTATGTGCTGTGAGGTGGACTTCCTTCCCATACGATATTCAAGCAAGGATGTTTAGAGAGAAGACAAATTACTTGTGGTTGTTGTTGTAAACGAGCCATAAAGAGAGTATCGGGGCCTCTCAGGGATGGTAACTATTGAAGGGGTTGGTGTATGCAGAGATGGAGTAGTTGGTTGTGAGCTCAAAGGGTTTTCTTTAGAAGTATGCACATAAACTGTGGATGGGTAAACCCTTTGCATAGTTACATGTATACGTGCCATGAATGCCCCGCCTCGGATTTTTGTGCATCATTTGTGACCTTGCACGCATGCATTCGCTGGTCCAATTTATCATTACTAACAAGATTCTTTTGGAAATTTTCTCATTCATTTTCCTCATATAGCCGTTATTTAATGTTGCCCTCTCTAGTGCATGTATCTGGGTCTAGATTGGTTGAGCTTCTGGAATCAAAGGTAAGTGTCGCTTGAGTTGTTGATCTGGTGCTGGTGTTGCTGTTGGTTCTGGTACTCGCCTGACAAAGAACAAGTTGAGTGGTTCTTCTTTAGCATCCAGTACTGGTTCAACAAGAAGCTCCTATGTTTTGGAATAGTATAGCTTGATTTGGCCCCATTGTAGACTCCAGGCAATACTTTACCCCAAAAGTCGTTGGGTCTTATTGTCACATTGGAGAATACCAATCCACTTCATAGGGTCAAAACCAGGCTATCTTCAGGTTTGGCTTCTTTCATCCCAGTTTAGATTGATATAAGAGTACCATATCACCCCTCTAAAATTCTCGTACCTTGATTCTACTATCATGCCAATGCTTCCTTCTATGTTGGATGACTTCTTGTTCCAGCACAGCTCTCTGCCTGATTTCATCCAACTGTAGCAGCTCATCCAACCATTTTTTCAAATTTTGATTGAAGTCCAATCCATGCTCAATTGCCAGTCTTAAACTGGAAATGGAAAATTCCATTGGCATCACTGCTTCAATACCACATAAACTAGCTTGAATGGTGTCATCCCAGTAGTTACCTTATGAGTAGTGCAGCCCATAATGCCGTTTAAGTTTTTTATCCCACTGATATGGTTCCTTTTGCACAATTTTAGTGAGAATGGTCTTGATTATCTTATTGTTGTTCTCTGCCAGACCATTACACCAAGGATAGTATGGTGTTGATTTTCTATGCTTTACTAAAAACAGGTCCATTAGAATTTCCATTGTATCATTGATGAAATGGTGCCCTAACCTGACACTATTTCAATAGGATAGCCATATCGACATATGATATTCTCATAAATGAACAAAGCAGTAGATCTGGCAGTGTTGTCCGAAAGCACCTTAGCCTCTACCCACTTGCTGACATAACATGTAGCCATGATGACATATTGGTTCTTTTTGGGAGTCACCTCCTTGAATGGACCCTTGAAATACAGTCCCCATTTCATAAATACTCCCAAGGGATGTACTGATTTTAGTGGTCCCATGTCTGATGTTGTAGGCCATCCCATTCTCTAGCATATATCACAGGTTTTATAGAAAGCCCTGACATTAGCCATCATTGTTTGCCACCATAATCCTGCTTGAAGAATATTCTTATAAGTGATGTCAATTGAGAAATGGCCTCATGTGTCTCCATTATGGGCCTATATTATAACTTGCATTCTTTCCTTCATTGGCACACACCATCAATGCCTAACCAATAAAGTGCTCCTGCAGTGATGATGAACTTCGGGCTTTTAATAATCAGTGCCTTCTTCTTATTCTAGGACCAGTCATCTAGAAATCTGCCCAACTTAAGAACATCATATACTTCTTGCCATTCTGGATCAGGTTCTTCTTCGACTATGCTCTAAAATAATTCAACATCTATTGGTTTTTCTCTTAGAGATTTTTTTGAACAACCTTCCATACTTCTAGAAAGGATATCATATCCACAATGTGTTTTCCCTAGCTTGTGAAAAATCTTGAATTCAAATTCCATTAAAAACAGCATCCATCTGATTAGCTTTCCTTGTATAATCACTTTGTTGATCAGAAATAATAAAGCCTGGTGATCGACATAGAAGTGAAATAGCTTGCCCAATAGATACAGTGAATACCATTCCCAGTGTCCCTCTTTTTGTAGTTGAATAGCCATGTTCAGTTGTATTGAACCTATAATTGGCAAAGTAGACCAGATAGTTTGTTTTCCCATCAGGTCGGACCAATATAGCCCCCATCACCATGCCAAAAGCATCAACATGTACGTGAAAAATAACATCCCAATTTGTCTGGTGGAGGACTAGATTCTTGCTAATCGCATCTTTTAGTCATTGGAAATTGTGTTCACATTCCTCAGTCTAGATGAACTCGTTCCCTTTCTTTGTCAATTCATATAGGGGTAATGTCTTGGATGCAAACATATGAGAAAATGTGCAATAGAAATTTATATACCCAAGATATGAACTCAATTCTGTCACAGTAGTGGGTGCTCTCGCTTGTTGAATGCTCTTGATCTTGTCTTCGACCAACTCAATGTCGTTTCTTGATACAATGTGGGCCAGTAGCTGGCATGGCCCTTCTAGACCATAAATATAGATTTAAATGGGTTTAAGCATATCCTCTTCTCCTTGCACCTTTCAAAGACCATTTCCAAAAATAGTAAGTGCATTTCTTCTGTGGAAAAGACAGTGAAGTCATCCACAAAGATGGCCAAAAACTTACATAAAAATTCACTAGAAATCTCCATTATGCATCTCTAGAAAGTCGTTGGAGCATTGCAAAGCCCAAATGGCATCACTAAGTATATAAACGCTCCCCATTCAATGATAAATGTTGTTTTGGATCTATCTTTTGGTGCAATCTTTAACTGATTGTAGCCACTATACTTGTCCATAAAGCTATACATTTCCTGGCCTACAATCTCATCTAGCCTCATCTCTATGAATGGTAATGGAAAAGGGTCCTTAATAGTCTGGGAATTCAACTTTCTATAGCCAACACACACTGTGAGTTTGCCATTCTTCTTAGGGACTATCACTTGCTCCCTCTGTAATGAACCCAGCTTTGAGAAGGTTGTCAACTTCTTCCTGAACCTTTTCAGCATAGTTAGGATTCATTATGTGCCTTCGTAGCCTAACTGGTTTGGTGTCTGGCTTCAGTGGTATTCGATGTTGGCAAACCTCTGGATCAAATCCTTTCAGGTCTGTATGTTCCCTTGCAAATACATCTTTATACTTTTGGAACAATGCCTTGGCCTTTTCTTTAATCTCCAGCTTCAGATGCTTGTTGATCTTGATCATTCTAGGATTTTCCTCTTAGTTGAGATTCCATTCCTCCAGTTCTTGATCATCTAGAAGTAGCCAGTTTGGCCCACCTCCCTTTCTTTTGGCCATCAACTGTGCTTCTTTCTCATTTCAAATGTCTGTCTCATAATCATTCAAAGGGTTGCTAATTTCTAGAAGATCATTCTGAACATCCAGTGCCAGTGCTACTGGATTTTTCTCAGCAGAGTTTACTGAGCCGGTCCCTTCCTCTTGTCTAAAGTTGAACTTCTTTGATGTTGACTATTCTAGTAAGTGACCATCAATTTGAATTGTCCGTTCTCCATAATTCAGCTCGATGAACTGCTCTAGGTACTGCTACTTCTGCTTTTCAACTTGCTCTTTATCCATCAGCACCGCCCTTAGATCAATTTTTGTTAGCAGAAAGATGTTCATGGAGGTGAACATTCTTTCAATCTTTTTAGTCCCATATTTCCTACATAATTCTTTTGGTCTTAGAGCCTTTCTCTAGCTTTTGGTATTATCTTTTTTGATTTGAAATCTTCTACTAGAGCCTTGAATAGTCAAGGTTTGATTTGCATAATCATGAATTGCTCCAACACTCCCGAGCCAAGGCCTTCCTAGCAACATGCCATAGGCTCCTTGAACATCCAATACCAAAAAGGTGGTTTTGAACTTTTGTTTTCTGACTCTTATCTGCATGTTCTCAATAAGCCCAATAGCTTGGACTATTCGGGGAATATTTTTTGGCGAGAATTTTTTGGCAAGCGTTTTTTTGGAATTCGGCAAGCAAATTCCAAAAAGATTCTTTTCCTCTCTTCTCAAATTTATTCTCTCTCTCTCTCTCTCTCTCTCTCTCTCTCTCTCTCTCTCTCTCTCTCTCTCTCTCTCTCTCTCTCTCTCTCTCTCTCTCTAATTTTTTTCCTTGGCAAACACACCTCGATCCCACATCGTCGTCACCATCGCTTTTGCTCCTTTTTTCTCTCCCTTGACCCTCTATCGGCCTCGGTCTCTCTCTCTCTCTCTCTTTCTCTCTCTTCTCTCTGAAGAGCCGCTAGAAAACTCATCTTCATAGGTTTTTGATCCATGTCACATTGTCAACCTGTCTTATTGTCATAGAGTATTGTCTTTCCTTTGGCATCTTTCATTTGGATTATGCCAATATGCCGTAAGCCAAGGCCTCTCGAGAATGATAGGATAGCCCTCCCCTTTGTGTGGCATGACAAAGATGTCTATATCCACCTCGATGTTGAATGCTTTTATCCTAACTGCATTTACAATGCCAACACATCAAACCTTGACATTATTTTCCATCTTAGCTCGTGGCCTACTCACCTCTAGGCCCAAACGATACATCATTTCTCATTGTGATGCATATTTGTGCACCACCATTGATGTAGATATCAGAGATGTGTTTCTCTTTGATGTGGATCTCATCACAGATAGTATTTCATCTAGATTTCTCTTGGAGATAGCCCCAGATACCTTTGGCTTTGGTTGTCTCGTATTAACCATCTTTGTCCACTATCTCCTCACCCTAGGTGCAAGGTGGAGCAACTGAGGCCAAGAGATCTTTGGGCCCTGCACAAAGACATCTTGAAGCAAATCATACGATTTAGAACATTCATCTAGAGAAAAACCCTACAATGTCAATTCTATGTTGGGGCCTGGATGGATTTTTTCTAGACTCTCCCTTGGTCTTCATCTTTTCTTCCCTTTAGAAAGCTTCACCATGCCTAGCATGCTTAACATCCATGAAATCCCACCTCTTATGCCTTGGTCTTCCCTTTCGCTACTCCTTTGATGTGTTCCTCCACTTTTATCTTGCCCTTACCTTCAAGACTGATGACCCTCACTGCTTGGTTGCTAGCTATTGGTGAGAATAAGGGTGGAATGAGGATCTGTGGTGGTGGTGGTGACTGTGGTTGAACAAGTGGTTGTAGAATTTGGACGGGTGGTACTTGTTATGGTGGCCTAGGTGGTGGTGGTCTTGCCCTTGGTGGTGAGAGTTGATTTTGTTTTTCTCTCCTATTAAAATTTTTCCTCCTAGAGTGTGGACAATAATACATACCATAGCCATCCTCTCCACAATTATAGTAATGGTACGCCAGGTTTTTCCTTCTTTGTCCTCTCCCTTGCTCTAGATTGATGTTGTGTGTGTACCCTTGTTGCACCAAATGGACTAAGAGGTTTTCAAGTTGGTTGGTGATTCAATTGAGCAAGTCTTATTGATCTTCTGCTAATTCTAGTTGTTGAATTCTCTAAGCGGCCATTGAAGGTGATGCTAGAGGTGGTTGGGCCCCACTAGTTTCCTCTTTATCGGCATTCTTGGCTTACAGGTGCAACTTCTTGTCTTTAAGGCAAGCCATTTCAACTGCTATCTTATAGGTAGTAGGAAGCCTTCCTCTCACCTTCTCTTCAAGGATTGGCCATAACCCAGTCACAAACCAATTCTTCTTTAGGAAATCAGATGCCTCTTCACCTTCTCTTAGTGATGCAACCCATCACACCCATAGATCTACAAATTTCAACTCATATGACGCGTACTCCAGAAAACTACCTTGCTTGAGCCTTGCTTCACCTATATCAATAATTGCAATAACTTCTTTGATGTTGTGTCCTCTCCAAAGAGCTTCACAAAAGCTTCGCTCAATAAGTCCCACCTATCCTTGGTGGCTTGTGCCAAGTAATTGCACCATAACCTTGTTTGTACCTTCGTGAGAAAGAGAAAAGATGCACAAACCCGAGGCATCATCATCTTTCCCAAAGATGATGCAAGGTATTTCCAAGTTGTCTGAAATATTTGCAGTGTCTTCACCTACTTTACCAGTGAAAGTTGAGAATGCTACCTTTGCCATTGTAAAAGATTGAGAAATGACTTGACTTAAACTCTTTTTTTTTTAAAAAGAGATTCAAGACATGGATGTTTGTAGATTAAAAACTTAGTTATACAAGGATAAAAATAACTACATTAACTTCATGGTTTATCATAGGGAGGATAAAGGGTTGAGAAGAGGCATTTATATCTTGTAGTTATTATCTTGTAAACATAGCTGTAATGAGCTATTGCTAGAACATCTTCCGATCCAAGATTACTCTGACTGAGTGGATTCATTGTGGTGCATTAGGTTAACCCCTTGCAAAAGGTTGATTGTTGGGATTCATCACATAATGATGCGTAAAGGTTCTCTCCTTGGAGAGGGAAGGTTGTAAGTGTGGGTGTAGGTTTCTTTGTTGTCGAGGCCAAATCAATGTAGCCACAATAGTAGCGCATCACTATTCTCTAGCTCTAGGATTGCCCCTCTTGCACTTTCTTAAAAGAGTCAAAACTATCCTTCAGTGAGTAGACTCACTTTTCTATGAGTAAAAGTGCCATCCAAAGCATATATAGGCTTAATTATATACGTTTTGAGCCTTACCACCTGAATTAAACCCAATCGAACCACTATGTAGCTAGCTGCAAAGTCATCATTGTAGCCTTGGTGTAGCAGCAACATACCTTGGAGATGTGGAGTGTTTTGCTTTCTCTCTTCATTTACATTTGTGTCGTCCTTTAATGTCAAGAAGGTTGTTGTGTGAATGCATCCGCACTCTCAAGAGTAAGAGAGAGAGTAGGCATTTTTGCTTGTAGTAATCTTTTGAGACTACGTAATTTGGTCTTTGGTGTTGGGATGGGAGGTGGTGAAGGTGGGGGTGCAGGTGTGGAAAAGCAAGGTGCAATGTGAAAACCTACTAACGTGATTGCGCCCGTGCGAATGTCAAAGGAGAATAGGATTTCCCTTTCATCATCTTGTGACACTCTTATAGGATGAGTGTGGATGGTGATGTCAATGAAGGCAACTTACACTCCTTCTTGAGCTTTTGCGCGTTGACCCTCAATGAGGAGTTGAGATCGGCTAGCCGAAGGACATAGGGTTCAATCTTCCTAGGATGCTTACCGTAGAGCAACTAGGAATACAGGCTTCAATTAAATTCTTCAGAGCTTCATGCACCTCTTCTTCCTAAAAGGTCCACTTGGAAAATTCTTGCACTCACTCATCCATCATTTATTACAAACATTATTAGCATTGCAAACTAAAGGGTTCTTAGAGCCCTCCTCAGTGGGGGCACTAGTGAAATGATGGGGGGAAATCACAGCAGGGATTGATGGCCTCAACACTTCCCCTACCTAGAGAAATCATAATCTCAAGCACGTGATCCATGACACAATGCATGAGAGAGAAACAAACAAGCGGCACACCTTGCTAGGATGCGACAGAAATACAAGATGACTTAAACACATTGTGATCAATTCACAACATACCAAACATGCTTCTAAGGGAGGGGGAGTGGGAGAGAATACAACATTGTGCACAACTCTAGAGAAGACCCGACTACACCCCTAAGAAGAGGAGACAAAGTTGGAGAAACAAAATAGAGTATACACCATGAACATGACCTAGAACTTATGCATCACAGACTTAATTACCATGGAATATATCAAGCTCCACAAAGAGATGATGAGAATTTTCCCTCCCAAAGGAAGTATAGAATAAGTCTTTGAAGTACAAGAGTAGGGATAATATGTAGCAAGGGTGTCTTTACCTAGAACAAAGTGCCATATCGGACCAAACCAAACCAAATGAGTCTTCCAATGGTGATCACCCAAGACGTTGCCAATGTGTTGGATGAATTGGGAATGCCTCCATGGATAGTGGCCATCATGAAGTTGATGAAGCTAGGGCAAGATCATTGCATATGAAGTGTGAGGCACTTGCACACCTTGGTGCATGTGGGATATGTGTGCATTGCATGCGTGAGTGAATAGCTACCCCTTTCCTTGTGGTGTGATGTTGTGGATGGTGACTCCCAAAACCCTTTTCATAGCTCACTTCTATCTATGCTCAAATGTAAAGGCTCGTGAAGGCATGATGCCTCCACCTCAAAGTGCTCATGATAACCTCTAATACTTAGAGCTTGTGCCTTGGTGAGATTGTTCTTTTCTTTTGGAGACTTCTCCTTATATAGAGAAAGAGGGTGGGATTTTTCAATATTTTCATTAATCTAAAACAAGGGCCATGTGATCGTGGGTCACCCTTGTCTGGCTAGGTGTGTGTGCTAGATTAACAATCTTATGAGAGAGAGAGAGAGAGAGAGAGAGAGAGAGAGAGAGAGAGAGATTAAGGGATAGTAAATGCACATGGTTGGTAGTTACACTAGCTTAATAAAAGAGAGAGGGTAGGGAATTTATAACGGATTTGTCAAAGGTGGGAAGTCATTGGAGAGGGTAAGACCGCTAGACTTGGAAAAGAACATTTCAAAGTAGACATGATCAAATTGAAGAGCTTGGTGTCTCTTTAATGCAAGAGATTGGATGATCTCACTCTCTCTCTCCTAGAGGGAGAATTATTAAAGAAAGATGAGAGAGTGAGTATACTTGCTAGAATTGTCCAACTTCCTATACTTGTAAGATTCATCAACTTCAAGATGGCGACTATCCATGGAGGAATTTGCAATTCATCCAACACATGGGCGACATCTTGGGTGACCACCATTGGAAGAATCGTTTGGTTTGATTTGGTATGATATGGCATTTTGTTTTAGGTAAAGACACCCTTGCTACATGTTATCCCCACTCTTGTACTCCAAACCCTTGTTGTGTACGTGCTTTGGGAGGTAAAACTCTCATCATGTCTTTGTGGAGCTTTGATATGTTCCATGGTAATCAAGTTTCTGATGCATAAGTTTTGGTGTTGGAATTAGGGTTGCATAGAAACACACACAGCTTGGAGAAGACGAAGGAAGCTCAAGGCACACAATAGAGAGTGTGTTAGTTAGTGTGCAATGGAAAGATAGATAGCCCTAGAGTGATGGGCGTATATACAATGCACGGCGGAAAAAACCTCCTAAAAAAGGAAAAAAATGCCCCGGCGGTCCTAGTGTGTTCACACACATCACTACCACATGTATATGGTAACAAATCCCCCTTGGAATGATGCGGTGAATGAGAGCTAGCACATGAGTAAAGGGAAGTGCCATGCCCTGAGCACATGATCAGTCCACAAAGGGGAGTAAGCCCAAAGCTTTGCGGAAAGCTTCAAGCTTCTCACGAGACAATGCCTTTGTGAAAAGATCTGCAAGGTTTTCCTGTGTTGGCACATAAGCCAAGCTGGTCTCTCCTGTTGAGAGCCTCTCCCTGACATAGTGGTAATGCACCTCAATGTGCTTTGTGCGAGCATGAAAACTTGGGTTCCTCGCAATTGCCAATGCGCTCTGACTGTTAGTGTAGATAGTGTTGGTTGTGTCCTGTCCAACACCCAAATCAGCCACCCATAAGGCATTTGAGCCATACACACTCAACCGTAGTTGTGAAGACTGCCCTATACTCAGCCTCACAACTCGAAGTGGCCACAGTAGGTTGCTTCTTGCTCAACCATGATATACATGAACTGCCAAGCATGAAACAAAAAAAAAAACCACTTGTGGACACTTGCATGTCAAAACAACCAACCCAATCTGAGTCTGAAAAAGCATGTAAGTCTGGTGGCAATGATCCCCCCTTGGGATAAAACAAACCAAGATGTAAAGTGCCACTAAGGTAGCGGAAAATCCTCTTGACAGCCTGCCAATGCTTAGACCCTGGGCTATGCATGAATCTGCTGACCTGTGAGACTGCAAATTGAATATCTGGCCTCGTGTTGCATACATAAATGAGGCAGCCAACAGCAATTTGGTAAAGAGTGACATCAGCAGGATCGCCAGCAACATGTAGACTCAACTTCAAACCTGTTTCCATGGGAGTGGCAATAGGTTTGCAATCCTCAAGTCCAAACTTACATAGCAATGTCTCTATGTAACTTTTTTGACACAAGGCAATACCACCATCACACTGCTTAAACTGTATACCCTAGTAATGATGCAACATCCCCAAATCTTTCATCTTGAAAGTAGCATTCAAATCAACCTTAAATTCAGCAATATGTCTCTCATTCGGTCCAGTGATCAGCAAATCATCAACATAAAGAACCACGATGAGAAGTACATTACCCTCATGCTTTACATACAATGTGCTTTCGGTTGGACTGTTATGAAAGCCTCGTTTCACCAAATGAGTGTCAGCTTTCTCATACCAAGCACAAGGAGATTGCTTCAACCCATACAAAACCTTCTTACATTTGCACACTTTGTCCTCTTGTCCTTTTATGACAAAACCGCGAGGCTATGTTACATAAACTTCTTCAAATATGTCACCATTCAAGAAAGCAGTAACAATGTCTGATTGATGTACATCCCAACCAAACGAGCTGCCAATGCACATAGAAAATGCACAGTAGTCATACGACAAGTGGGAGCAAAAGTCTCTTCATAATCTATGCCTTTTTGCTGTGCATAACCCTTTGCAACAAGTCGAGCCTTATGGCGATCGATCTCACCATCCGGCTTGCGTTTCAACTTGTAAACCCACTTTGTACCAATGGCCTTTTTTCCAGGAGGAAAATCACATAAACTCCATGTGTCATTTTCTATAAGTGCATCATATTCTGATTGCATGGCAGCCATCCAATTTTCTAAATTCTGTGCTTCATCAAAAGACAGAGGCTCCTCAACATCATGTAAACTAGACACAGCCAAAGCATAACAATCTGATGTATAAGATACATGGCGAGAGCCTGAACGAGTACGACTAGACAAAGGTGCATCCAATTTACTATCACGCAAAGTGTGCACCAGCCATTTTGGCATACCTCTAGCCTGCTTATTTTCAGCCCTTTCCTAATCAAGTACATCATGTACATCTGCATCAGTAATAGCCTGATATGTACCATTTTCAGAAACCCCCATAGGCTGTACATTTGCCTCATTAAAAGAGGCAACAAAGTGTCATAAATGTCCTGTGAGCTTACATTATTGTCTCTAGTACATGACAGCAAGGGCTGAACAGAATCTTCCACAAACACTACATCCCGTGAAACCTGAATACGCTTTGTTTGCGTATGATATAACCTATAACCTTTGCTTTCAGCACTATAACCAACAAAAATACATTTGACAGCCTTATCATCCAATTTTTTGTGTTGTGTTTGTGGCACCAAAGCATATGCCAAACAGCCAAAAACACGCATGTGCTCAATAGAAGGCTTTCTATCATGCCATGCTTCATATGGAGTAATAGACTGCAAAGCTTTCGTAGGACACCTGTTAAGTACATAAGTGGCACACATGATGGCCTCAAGCCAAAAAGAATGCGGCAAAGCTTGACTTTTGACCATACATTGTGCCATTTCCGTAAGTGACCTGTTTTTCCTCTCAGCAACACCATTTTGCTGAGGTGTATAAGGCACTGTCCATTGGTTTTTTATCCCACAACTAGCCAAAAATTCATTAAATTCATAAGACATATACTCCCCCCTCGATCGGAACGGAGGGTGCCCATAGTACATTTCGAGACATTTTCAACCATAGCCAGAAATTGTTTGAAGTATATAAAAACTTCGGACTTCGCTTTAAGCGGAAATACCCATGCATGCCTGGAGTAATCATCAATGAAAGTCACGAAGTACATGTAATTGCCCAAGGACGGAGTTTGCATGGGCCCACAAACATCACTATGCACAAGCTACAACCTGCATGTGGCCCGAACTGAACCATCCTTTGGAAACTTAGAACACTGCATCTTACCCAAAATACAGCCTTCACAAACATGTTTGACAGGTGCTTTAAGAGGCGGCAAAGAAGCAACCATATTAGATTTTTGCAAATGCGGCAAACTGGCAAAATTCAGATGACCAAAACGTGCATGCCAAAGTTTTTCATCTGAAATAGCCCTTGAATCTGCAACAGCATTTGCAAAATTTTGTCCACACTTGTCATACAAAGTGAGCTTATACAGCCCACGACACAAAAGACCAGATGCAACAATTTCATCTCCAAAATTGAGATCATGAATTGTACATCTGTCATCCACAAATTTGACTACAAGTCCAAGTCTAGCAAGTGTGGATACAGACAAGAGATGCTTCTTGATCCCAGGTACATAAAGTGCATCAACAAGTGTGAAAGAACTGTCATTAGCAGCAGTAAGCACAATCTTTCCAACTCCCTGAACTGGATAAGAGGCATTGTTAGCACAAGTGACTGAATTCCCATGAGGGACAGACTCGAGAGAGGTAAACAATTCATGATGTGAGGTAATGTGCTTTGTAGCACCACTGTCGAAATACCACACATGTGAATCTACAGCAACAACCGACAAGCATGCATCATGGACAGCAGGATTGTAAGTGCACTCTGCACTAAAAGCCCATTCCGCATCAACATCAGCATTAGAATCTCCTGTCACAGAAGACTCAACAATGGCTGCATTTGTGGTGGAACCAGCATTTGCAGTGGAACCACCCTCTTTCTTCTTAGCCTCTTTGGCCTTCAACTTATAGGACACAACTTGATCAAGTGATCATTAGCTTTACAATAATGGCAACGCATCTTCTTTTTGCCCTTATCACCAGAATTTCCAGAAGAATTGCTGCCAGCAAAAGCATTAGGAACAGAATTTTTGCCACTCGCAGCAGAACCATAAGAAGTGGCTGCATTACTGTTACCACCCTTTCTTTGAGAAGCAATAAAAGCATGTTCAACTGCATGCTGCCTAGTCATGTTTTTTCTAGAAAGTGACTCTTGCAACAGCAATGTGCATAATGCATCACACTTGACAACTTCAGGATTGCCTTGGGTCATCAGTCTCCAAGTACTAGCAAAAGTCTAGTAGGAATCTGGTAAGGCATCAAGAACAGTCTGCACAAGGGAAATGTCTGAAATGACTTCACCTGCAGAAATTTAAGTTGCTCATTGATATCCTTGACACTAGCAAGGAAAGTGTCCATATCATCTTCCTCATGCATAATCTTCGACTCCAGCTCTTTATGCTGTCAAGAAGTAGGCGATCTTGCCAGGAAGGCACCGGGCCTCTTGCTATGAGAGTTTGTGAGGAAGCTCAAGGGTTATGAGAAGGAGCTAAGATGTAGCTAACATAGCTTCTAGAGCTAAAGAAGAAATGTAGCCAAAGAAGCCGCTCACTTTTCCTTACAAACACACACGTGATGGAGAGAACTCATGAAAGATAGTCACAACAAAACAAAAATGAAAACATCGAGATTACGATCATATCGTATCATGGGTAGGATAAAAGGGTTAATGGATGAGTTAATGATATTTAATCTTTGTTGTCCAAATAAGCTACGGATTGCTCTTTGGAATTGTAGCTTTGTGCTTACTATAATGTATATGTTTTGTCTAGCGATGGGGATTAGTTGTGAGTACAAATCCTCTTGATTCATAATAAAATAACCACACTCACATCAAAAGAGAATTTATAGTCAATAATAGGTAGTATGATGGGATCTGGTGAGAGAAGTATTTCGTTGAGCCTTTCAGGACCAAATAGAAACACTATGCGTTGCTGAAAGTGAATCTTTCGACTAATCCAAATGTTGACCCTAATAGATTGCACAGAATGGAAATGAAAGAAATCGCCTCTATGTGGATTATGGTTATTCATCGATGATATACTTAGTATGTTCAAAGATAAAGGTGTGAAAGAAGTGAAAGGAGAAGAAGAAGAGAGTTTATCTCCCAAGCCCTATTGTTGCCCTTAGGCAATAAGGATACTGCGGGGAGAGAAGTACCTGTAGCAAGGAGATTCTAGAGTTTGTGGAAGAGAATAAGAACCTTAAGAGAGAGAGGTGCTTGTGAAATATGAAGCTACGGTTACTAACCTTGTGCACATAATTGTTTCCCGCAAGAAGGTTGTGCCCGTTACATTGACAAGATTGCTGCTTGAATACCTTCCAATGAAATGATTAAGACACAACAAGAGAGATGAAAGGAGGAGTAAAGATAGAATTAGAGATAGATCTAAGTATGGTGGTGGTATTAAACATAAATAATGAGAGATAGAGAAGGAGTTAAAGACAAGTATTGGACTAGATATGCAAATGAAAGAAAGACTAGCAACATATATCTTACATGAGAGCAATCGCCACCACCTTAATGGAGAGAGAAGATGAGGCAAGACTTCATCCTTTCTTCAAGAGAAAGTGTGGCACTAAGATGAGTGTAACACTGTGGAATTGAGCTATTCTCACTCACTCATAACTTGCCCCAATGAAGAGAAGGTTGCCCTTTTTATAGGTGAGGGAGCCATGTTTTACATAATCACTTGATTAGGCTAAAGAGTTAGCCCAAATCAAATGTTCTTTGGATATTTCCTAAAATGGGCTATATTAGGACTCAAAATATCATGAAATTCAGCATTTTTGGTCGTTGAGGCTCCATGTGGGTGCATGATGTATATGGGCCCTACCTAGGCATCTTCTGTGTGGCTCCAGCAGGGGGTCCCAACTTGTGTGTCTTGTCCTTCAAGGCATTTTTGAGGTGTCACATTCACATGATTATCTCTTTTATCCTACAAATATCTTATTTTATGGAAAAAGACCAAGATTACCTCTTTTCACTTCATTCACTTGTTTACCATCTCTTCTTACAGTGTAGTTGTGAGAGGGTTTTTCACTGGTTTCCCTGTAACTTTTGACCTGTAACTCGGATTGACATGCTTCAAAAGGCAAAATTGGCTTACTAAAAGAGCTTGACTTGGTTTTGGCCTTTTCTCCACGCCCTTAGGTTGGAATTTTCAAATTGGGATGGTCCAAGAAGCTTTGGATCTTCCTTTTCATAAAGTCTTCTAGTAGGCCCTTCCCTCTTGTATGTATCCAAGAAGGTATGCATTATTGAAGGGTTATATTATTAGATAAATGTGAAAAGAAGAAAATAATTTATATATGGTAGGGTATAGTTGAGATATTAGAAAAAATATACAAATGCTTTTCCCCCAGACAAAAAGAGGCACAATCATTGATACTTGCTTGCAGTACTTTCTAATAGTAATGTACATTTATATTACTTCAAAGGTAAATACTAAGGTATGGTAGAAAGCTTTTATTTATGCATATGAGTATTATATGAAGTATACTTATGCGTCAAAAAATCACAAGATAAATCGTTTAATGCATGTTCCCACTATATACGTGCCACAGCACGACATCCACCCCCTCTAAACCTGCACATCCTCTGGTATGTGCCATATTGTCTCTTTGTAAGATC
The DNA here is from genome assembly GCF_014529385.1 of Adiantum capillus-veneris. Lineage (NCBI taxonomy): Eukaryota > Viridiplantae > Streptophyta > Polypodiopsida > Polypodiales > Pteridaceae > Adiantum > Adiantum capillus-veneris. Next base: position 97,701,494 of record NC_140943.1, on the reverse strand, counting down.
AGCCCTCTTGTACATCTTCGTTGCTTTCTTCTTCACTGTATGATTCGAGAGCTTCATGTTCACTTTGATCTTCACCTGTGTTTTGTCTTCTTCCTCATCAACATCTTCTAGATCATTGTCTCCTCTTCTCTTAAACATTTTGATCCTTTTTCCTGCAATGGGAATCTTTACTTCTGTACCATCTAGTTCAGACAAGCTATAAGTAGCATTTTCATGCACATGCTTTACAACATACGGTCCAAAGCATCTTTTTGAGAACTTACGCATGACTGTGTGCTGGTTATCAAGGCTACTATCATACACTAAAACCCAGTCACCTTTGTCAATTGCTTTGCTCTTGAGTCGATGTCGCTTATTAAAATAGTCCTTGTTTTTCAACCTTGCATTTTTGAGTCGTTCTTTTGCAGCTTCAATGTCTCTAGGTCTTCTCTCTAGCTGCCTTATACGCAGTGCAAGGAGATCTTCCCTACTAAGCCCCTCTTGCCAAGGTAGTGCATTCCATGTGGGAATTGTATCTTCAATCGGCATCACTGGCTTTTGACCATACATTAGCTCCAGAGGCATGTAGCCAGTTATTACTGAGCTATGTGTTGTACGATCAGCCCATAAAGCATATGGTAACAGTTTTGGCCACTCACCAACTCTTCCTTCACAAGCCTTGGCCAAAGCTTTGATGATAGGAGGATGCCCTCTTTCACTCTTTCCATTGCCTTCAGGGTTGTAAGCTGTAGTAAGAGAAAGCTTGATTCCTAATCTGGTAAATAACTCCCTTGCTTCCTCAGCATCCAGCTCACGTCTATCTGCAGTGATCTTTCCCACACAACCATAACGGCAAATCGCCTCATCAAGAAGGAATCTGCACACAGCTTCTGTGGTTTTAGCTCTTAATGCTCTTCCTTCAACCTGATTAGTTAGGTCCTCTCGTGCAAGAACCAAGTATCTCATTTGCCAGAGTCCTAAAGGCATTGTGAATAGATCCACAACCCATTTATAGTGCATGGCTAGTGGATATGTAGGGTGCAATCCATCACGATGTCGAACATTTGAATACATTTGACAAGTTACACATGAATCTACAAATTGAGATACATCTTTATACATACCCTTCCACCAGTATTTTTCTTTCTACTTGGAGAAGGTTGCCCACACACCCCTGTGTCCAGCCCATAGACTCTCATGAAACTCTTGCATGAGCTTTACTTGAGTCTCTTTTTTACATATAACCCATTGTGGTGTAGCACCCTTTTGTTTAGGATGCTTTCACAAGTAACCATCCCTCAAAAAGTACCCATATGCTTTCCTGCGTTGTCGTGCTGTGACACGTACATAGTGGGAACGCATGCTACTAGATCTATCTTGTATTTTTTTAGATACATAATTATATTTCCTATAGTGTACATATGCATATTTAAGTATAATAATAAGCCTTCTATCTCATCCTATTATTTTTCTCAAGGGTAACATATCCTTACTTTACCATCAGAAAATACTATGGGAAAAGCATCAATAGCTCCGCCTCTTTAACTTGGGGCAAAAAGCATTGATTCTTTATTTCTACTATTTCATTATCATCTCACACCCTAGCTAGATCCTATATCTAGGGTAAACTCCAATATATATATATTCTATGTATTTTTTATACTTTTCTTATATTTCTTTTTAAATAGCTACTAGGAGAGAATCAAATCCTAGTGGGACACTAGGTGGCATGATTTCAAAGATACACTTATTTTAATGCATTATTGCAAGCATGATTACAAAACTTTGTCAAGGAGCAATGTCATGCTTTCATATGGCATGAGGTGTCCTTGTGAATTAAATGAAAGTCTAGGCTAAGGAGACCACATGAAGACTTTTGCTCCCATAAATGGACCCTATTTTGATGAATTTTTTACACAAGGTTCCAATCCGAATTGGAAAATAATTTTAAAATGACATTCGTAGCTAATGAGCTGAAGTTTTTGCCCATATTTTTACTTTTTTATTTGGAGCCACGGTTGAGGAGATATGATCAAAATACTGGACCCCAGTCTGCCCACATCATGCAAGGACAACTCATTTCCAACTTTTCCAATTCATGTTCACACTGGCTCCTCTCTTCTTGTGTAAACCCTTGGGGGTTCCCTTCACCTATAAAAGGGGACCTCTTCTTCCTTGGAAAGAACTCAAGCATTCAAGCCATTGATGAGAGGAATTCTTGAGGGAGTGAGTAGTAATGCCTAATTGTACTTAGCCCCATTAACATAAGCCCAAGCCTACACTTTCTCCTAGAGGAAGACTAGCCATTCTTGTACGCTATCCTTGGAAGATCAACTCTAATCAAAGAAGGTGTTGTACTTGGCGTATCAATCAAAGTGGAGTGCTTCCCTCTTCTTCTCTGTCCATCAATAATGGTGCCAAAGGGTTTGTCAAGTAAGATGTGTTCTACATTGATGTTTTCTTGATTTCTTATTGTTTTCTTTTTCATCTCTAATCCGACATATATATATATATATATATGTATGTATGTATCTAATCTCATCTCCTTAACCAAATCTATCTCTCTCACTCTTAGTAATTCATCCTCTCTACAAATTTTAGGATTTCTTTGCTATAGGTACATCTCTCCCCGCAGTATCCTTATTGTCTACGGGCAAGAATAGGGCTTGGGAGGGAAAATTCTCATCTCTTCACTTCTCTCATATCTACATTTCTCACATACTATCCTAGATGAATAACTCACATGATGATCATTTCTATCGCTTTCACTCTGTACAATCTATTAGAATTAACGTATGGATTAGCCGTAAAATACACTTTCAACAACGTATAGTGTTTCTCTCTGGCCCTGAAAGGCTCAATGAAATACTTCTATCACCGGATCCCATCATACTACCTCTCATAGACTATAATTTTTCTTTTGATGTAAGCGTAGTTATCTTGCTATGAACCAAGAGGATTTGTACACACAATTAATCCCAATCACTAGACAAAATATATATATTATGGTAAGCACAAAACTACAATTCCAAAGAACAATTCGCAGCCTATTTGGTCAGCCAAGATTGAATGCCATTAACTCATCCATTAACCCTTTCATATTACTCATGATACGATATGACCATAACCTTGATGTTTTCATCTTCGTATTGTTTTGACATTCTCTTTTGCGTTCTTTCTTTGTGTGTGTGAATGCAAGAGAGAAAGAGTGAGTCTTCTTTGATTGCACTTCTTTCCAAACCCTAGTCTTCATGGCATCTATGGTTTAACTCCTTCATATAGTTTTTGTCGAGTTCTCTCACAAACTCTCACAGCCATAAGCCCGGTGCTTTCCTATCAAGACCGCAAATTTCTCAACAGCGTATCCTCCTGAATTCTTGTTCAGACCAATCATCCTGTTTTGCTAGAGTACTCAAATAGCTTCCAATAAGAAGCCAATCACCTTCATAAAGATCTTTCAAGAACAATTTAAGTGTATTAGTCATGCAGACATAGTTACCTTTGACATGAGAGATGGAATAGAACTTTGTGCCCACATCATCTCCCTCATCAATCATCTGTGACTCATCTTCATACCTTGCCCTTGATAGCATATCTGCCACTGTATTGTCTTTACCTGCAATGTGCTTGAACTCAAAATTTAAGGACCTAATGTAGGCAATCCACCGCAACATAGCAATGTCTGGCGTTGAGCAGCTTGTAATCATCCCAAGAAGTGGTAGACAATCTGTTTCTACAACCACACATGCACCAATTAGGTACTCTTTCCCACTTTTCAAGGCTGTAACCATACCCCATAACTCTCTCTTTATATGTGGATAGTTTCTTTGGCGAGCACTTAGTACCTTTGCTCCAAATCATATCACATACCTATGTCCTTCTTTGTCATCTTGCTCTATTGCCCATCCAATCTCTATAGGACTGGTGTCTACTGTCACAATTACTAGCCTTTGACACTCATAGTCTACCTTTCTCAAAGTCGTTGCTGACTGGAGCAACTCCTTTAGCTTTTTCATGGATTTTACATGTGCTTCTATCCATTTAAACTTTTGATTCTTTCTAAGCAGATGATAAAGAGGATCAGCTACATGTGCATAATGTGGAATCCAAATAACATAGAAGACACATGCTCCCAGACTCCTTCTAACCTCAGTGATGCTAGTGCATGTTTCTTTCATTCTTTGGATGGCATCTACCTTTGTTGGACAAGGTTTCCTACCATATGGCCCGCACATGTGCCTCACAATGAGCACTTCATTGACACCAAACATAGACTTTTTCCCTGACAATGTAAGATTCACTTCTTCCAGTCTAGACAAAATTTTATCACAATCATTTATGTGATTTACCACAAACCTGCGACATCCCTTGAGATCCAAAGCTTTATCTTTGTCACTTTCTTCACATCCTTTGATAGGCAAATCATCAATGAAAGGCATTGTGATTTGAGGAATAAAGTCACGTAAGACCTTATTCATCCCATTCATCATATGTGCAACCGAGTTGGTTGCTCCCTGTGGCAAGGGGTACACATCCTTACCAAACCCAAAGGTGTCCTCATGGTTGTCAAGTCTCTGCTTTTGATTGCAAACTGAAATTGATCATACCCTGAGTAGAGATCCCCCATTGAGTAGATTGCCCTCCCTGCAAACGCCTCTGCAAAATCATCCACAATTGGACCTGTTCCTACATTTCTAATTGTCACCTTGTTCACTGGTTGCATATCTTAGATGAAGCGTAGAGAACCATTCTTCTTTGGAACTGTGAACCACCTATTTGAGTATGGAGCACAAGAAGGCTCCAAGATTCCCATTTTGATTTTCTCATTCAGTAGCGCTACTAACTTTGGCAAATGAGCCTTTGGAACCGGAATAGGCCGCAGATTCCAAGGCACATGAGGTATTGTGAAAATTACCATTGGAGCTACAATAGAAGGATCAACACATCTTATCTCATGTGGCTCCAATGCAAAAGCCTTACCATGCTTTGAAAGCATTTCTTTGAAGCACTTTGTCTCCTCCTGTGTTAGAAACTCCTCGCAACCAATCTGCAACTCTTGAAAAGACTCCTTTGTGAAGGTATGCCCAATCTTTTTAGGATTCCTCAAACTTGGTTGTAAAGAAGCCTGCTCAATCTTTTCCCTGCTGGTGGGTGGTAAGGGTGAAGCTAGTGGTTTCACCTTCTTTGCTACACTCTTGTATTTAGTTTCGACATGGACTTCTGGGCCAACTGTTTGGCTTTCTTTAAAGGCTTCTATTACTTGATACATTTCCATAGGGCAAACTTCCACAACTTCATTTTCAAGATGCAAATTAGACCCCATTATAGCATCAAGCTCACCCATAGTATCTATAAAAGAAACTTGTTCACACAAACCCAAAACATTTTCAGTAGGCTCTAGCAACCCACTCTTTTTCATGCCTATTTGTACATTATGCACATATTGCCTCTCACATCTCTTCAAATCTTCAAGTTTTGTAAAACATACTGATCCATTCCTTGTTACCAAGGAGACCGTTGGAAAAGTTTCACCTATTTTTGGGTTAGGCGAGACCCTTTTTCTTTCTGTACCGCTGCAATCTTGCTTTACAATGGTACTTGGCCAAAACCCATCATTTCTCTATGATCATGAAACTCTTTGCTCACCTTTGGTAGAGGATGTTCTCTGAGGTTGTCATGATTTCTTTCATGGTTTACACAAACTGTGAGAAATTGGACAGCTCGTTTACCATCTTTGCTACGTATCCTAGCATATGTTGAACCATCATCCATTACCTTTGTTTCCATTCGAACTCCCACAATGTAGGGTTGTCCAAGGATGATATGATATGAAGATGTATCCTGTACAAAGAAGTTTTGGTCAATCTTTACATCACCTATTGTTACCTTCACACCTGAACATGCTGCATACAATTCACCGGATGAATTGTTTGCCACTTTTACCATCCAGCCATGATCTGTGTCCATCGGCCATTTGCACTTGTTGTAGAGACTCTTTGACATTATGTTTATTTCTGAACCATGGTTAATCAAGGCAACAAATGGCTCTTCAAGATCACCTACCTTGACCAAAGTTTCTGTAGTAGCCCTTGGCCAATGACTTCATGAATAGTAACTCCTAGGAATATCTTCAACTTCTTCATCATCATTTGAGAAATACACTTGCTTCACTCTCCCACTAGATTGGTAGCATCCTACCACAGCTCCATCATCCTCCTTATTTTGCAGCTGCATCCTTTGTGTCTTCGACGTTTCCCCTTCAACCTGTGGACGAGAAACTTCAGCAAGGGTTTGCCTCTTCCTCTTGATGATGTCAATTATCTCCTCATGGAATTCACGCTTTGCAATGCCAAGAACTTCTCCTATAGTAAACTCAATCTTGCTATTCAAGATCCTTTCCTCCAAGACTTTCTTTAAATCTGTAGCAACCTCAATATCAGATTGTAGTTTATAAGTTGGGTCTTTTGTCTTACCTTTTGTTGGCTCTTTCTTCTTTCCTGTTGTAGACTCCTCCATGAGTACTTCAGGTGGAGATGCTCCTTGTGTTGAGGGTGTTTGAGAAGGCATTGAGTCGCTTCTTCCCCCACTTCTAGAAGCTCTTTTTGATGGTCCTTCATCAGCATTCTCACGTCTGCGCTTCTCTTCTACAATCGCCTCATTTTGTTGGCATTTTGTAATGTAAGCATGCACTGACAATGAGTCCACTGGATCATTCCATCCTATTTCTAGACGTATGCAATCACCTGCTTCATGTAGAATCTCTTTTGTAAGATTTCCCTTTTTAGCTAATTTCATGACATTTGGCCAAATTTGACCATGATGGTCACTCACCTCTTCATCACAAAAATGTTCAATTTTTACTCCATAAGTAGCTGCCTCAACTGAAGAGGTGGCATGCTTGGTTTCCATATCTTCAACTAAGGTTTGCATTCCCCCCTTCCCAAAGTTAGTTCTCAAGGGTAGACCTGTCTCTCTTAAGTGGATTTTACCATCCTTAAAAAAGACAACATCTTTTGACAAAGCATCACTAAAATCATCACAATCCCTTCTTACATGGTCTATACTATCACACCAAATACATCTATTAACAAACCCTTCTTTGGGCTGTTGTCTTTGCCTAGGAAGTGGCCCTGATGGTTGGCCTTTTTCTTCAAGCTTTGCAAACTTCACCTTCAAGTCACGCATTCCCTTCACAAGCTCATCTACCATGGACTCATCAAACTTAGGAGCGATAAAAGTAGGCTTTACCATTTTGTCAGAAGTTGAGGTGGAAGGACTTGTAGTGTTTACTACCATCTTGTCCCTTCTTCTTTGTCATTTGGCAAGCAGTGAGACAGCACCTTCAACCTCATTCCAGTCAGTCTTTAGTCCTTGCTCAGCATCTTTATCTTCAAGAAAAAGCTCCAAATTTTCTTGAAACTCTTTACATGTAGCTTGTAAGAAAATATCTGTCTTCTCTGCATCTAGTGTGGCCCTTTCTGTCCTGGTGAGTTGTGCATAACGCCGCTCAAATTCCCAAAGTAGCTCTGTTATTGATAGTCCTTGCTTTGGCTTGACTACCCATTCTAAGAATATCCTTTTGGTCACTCTCTCAGAGTCCTCCATGAAATATTCCTCCTTTAAAGCTACTTTGAGTTCTTCCCATTTCTCCCATGCCCATCTTTAATTCCCCTAACATGCTCTCTAATTTCTGGAGAAACAACTAGCTCAAAGCTTTGAATCATCTCACCTTCTGACACACGATGCACCTCCATCTCCTTCACATACTCGCGTAAGTACTTGGTTACATCTTTGCCATTGAAATGATCCATTCTGTTGACGACCGCTTGTATGGCCTTCGTTGCTGAAATCTCCCTTCTTTAAGAAGCATGTTGTTGTTGCATGAACATTGCAAATGCTTGAAACATTTGCATTGTTGCTGGGTCAAAATGCATACCCTGTTGCTCAACATGATCAACCATGGTTACGCACAAACTCTCACCCTGGCAGTTTCGCGTCGGGTTCACCAAAAATATGTCAAGAAGTAGGCGATCTTGCTAGGAAGGCACCGGGCCTCTTGCTATGAGAGTTTGTGAGGAAGCTCAAGGGTTATGAGAAGGAGCTAAGATGTAGATAACATAGCTTCTAGAGCTAAAGAAGAAATGTAGCCAAAGAAGCCGCTCACTTTTCCTTACAAACACACACGTGATGGAGAGAACTCATGAAAGATAGTCAGAACAAAAAAAAAATAAAAACATCGAGATTACGATCATATCGTATCATGGGTAGGATAAAAGGGTTAATGGATGAGTTAATGATATTTAATCTTTGTTGTCCAAATAAGCTACGGATTGCTCTTTGGAATTGTAGCTTTGTGCTTACTATAATGTATATGTTTTGTCTAGCGATGGGGATTAGTTGTGAGTACAAATCCTCTTGATTCATAATAAAATAACCACACTCACATCAAAAGAGAAGTTATAGTCAATAATAGGTAGTATGATGGGATCTGGTGAGAGAAGTATTTCGTTGAGCCTTTCAGGACCAAATAGAAACACTATGCGTTGTTGAAAGTGAATCTTTCGACTAATCCAAATGTTGACCCTAATAGATTGCACAGAATGGAAATGAAAGAAATCGCCTCTATGTGGATTATGGTTATTCATCGATGATAGACTTAGTATGTTCAAAGATAAAGGTGTGAAAGAAGTGAAAGGAGAAGAAGAAGAGAGTTTATCGATCTCCCAAGCCCTATTGTTGCCCTTAGGCAATAACGATACTGCGGGGAGAGAAGTACCTGTAGCAAGGAGATTCTAGAGTTTGTGGAAGAGAATGAGAACCTTAAGAGAGAGAGGTGCTTGTGAAATATGAAGCTATGGTTACTAACCTTGTGCACATAATTGTTTCCCGCAAGAAGGTTGTGCCTGTTACATTGACAAGATTGCTTCTTGAATACCTTCCAATGAAACAATTAGGACACAACAAGAGAGATGAAAGGAGGAGTAAAGATAGAATTAGAGATAGATCTAAGTGTGGTGGTGGTATTAAACATAAATAATGAGAGATAGAGAAGGAGTTAAAGACAAGTATTGGACTAGATATGCAAATGAAAGAAAGACTAGCAACATATATCTTACATGAGAGCAATCGCCACCACCTTAATGGAAAGAGAAGATGAGGCAAGACTTCATCCTTTCTTCAAGAGAAAGTGTGGCACTAAGATGAGTGTGACACTATGGAATTGAGCTATTCTCACTCACTCATAACTTGCCCCAATGAAGAGAAGGTTGCCCTTTTTATAGGTGAGGGAGCCATGTTTTACATAATCACTTGATTAGGCTAAAGAGTTAGCCCAAATCAAATGTTCTTTGGATATTTCCTAAACTGAGCTATATTAGGACTCAAAATATCATGAAATTCAGCATTTTTGGTCGTTGAGGCTCCATGTGGGTGCATGATGTATATGGGCCCCACCTAGGCATCTTCTGTGTGGCTCCAGCAAGGGGTCCCAACTTGTGCGTCTTGTCCTTCAAGGCATCTTTGAGGTGTCACATTCACATGATTATCTCTTTTATCCTCCAAATATCTTATTTTATGGAAAAATACCAAGATTACCTCTTTTCACTTGATTCACTTGTTTACCATCTCTTCTTGCAGCGTAGTTGTGAGAGGGTTTTTCACTGGTTTCTCTGTAACTTTTGACCTGTAACTCGGATTGACATGCTTCAAAAGGCAAAATTGGCCTACTAAAAGATCTTGACTTGGTTTTGGCATTTTCTCCACGTCCTTAGGTTGGAATTTTCAAATTGGGATGGTCCAAGAAGCTTTGGATCTTCCTTTTCATAAAGTCTTCTAGTAGGCCCTTCCCTCTTGTATGTATCCAAGAAGGTATGCATTATTGAAGGGTTATATTATTAGATAAATGTGAAAAGAAGAAAATAATTTATATATGGTAGGATATAGCTGAGATATTAGAAAAAATATACAAATGCTTTTCCCCCAGACAAAAAGAGGCACAATCATTGATACTTGCTTGCAGTACTTTCTAATAGTAATGTACATTTATATTACTTCAAAGGTAAATACTAAGGTATGGTAGAAAGCTTTTATTTATGCATATGAGTATTATATGAAGTATACTTATGCGTCAAAAAATCACAAGATAAATCGTTTAATGCATGTTCCCACTATATACGTGCCACAGCACGACAACGCAGCAAAGCAATTTTAGCCTTATTGCGACTTGCATAAAGACCTGCTAGAATATCCCAAGCCTGTTTTGCAGATTTTGCTGAACGGATGTGAGGAACAATGGTGCGCTTCACAGACAACGCAATCAATGGATGAGCATGCGCATCCTTGACATCCCAACGAGCTTGTTCTGCCGTAGGCAAAACAACTCTAACAACAGCAATCCTTGCAGCAAGACCTGCAACATCCTCAACATCGCCTACATCCTCATAACCAGGACGTACATCAATGCCCTGCACAATGTTCCAGACCCCCTTTGACACAAGAACATGCTGCATCATATAAGCCCACATAGGGTAGTTGTCCCCATCCAACCTGTCCTCAGCAGCAAACATCTTGAACACATCTGTGTTGTTGTTGTCAGCCATGGTAAATGCTGCACCTGATGTGAAAACTGCCCGAAAATAGGAGAAACGGAGCGAGAACAACACGTGCTATATAGCACAAACTGTAGAAGACTATAAGGCACCTATTATGCAGAAAACGGCACTGATAGAAATTCTGCACAAAATGACGAAATAGCTTGTGAAGTACTACCTGTAGTGGAAACGGAGGCCGAAATGAGCCCAAATCAAAAATCTGAGCAGACCAAGCTCTATGAGCTTGCTCGAAGTATTTGTGGACCTGCGAACGCTCGCCAAAGCTCACTGAAATTGGAGAAAGTGAGCAGGCATGTACTGGAGTAACTGGTGACTAAGCCCGGGAGGACACAACCTGCTCTGATACCAATTGTTGGAATTAGGGTTGCAGAGAAACACACACACCTTGGAGAAGACGAAGGAAGCTCAAGGCACACAATAGAGAGTGTGTTACTTAGTGTGCAATGGAAAGATAGATAGCCCTAGAGTGATGGGTGTATATACAATGCACGGGGGAAAAAACCTCCTAAAGAGGGAAAAAATGCCCCAGCAGTCCTAGTGTGTTCACACACATCACTACCACATGTATATGGTAACATTTGGGTCATGTTATCACGGTCTATACTCTATTTTGTTTCTAAAAAAAATTCTCCTCTTCTTAGAGGTGCAGTCGGGTCTTCTCAAGAGCTGTGCATGATGCTCTATTCTCTCCACCTTCCCCTCCCTTAGAAGCATGTTCTGTATTTTGTGAATTGATCACATTGTGTTTAAGTCATCTTGTATTTCTATTGCATCCTAGCTAGGTGGTGCCCATTGTTTCTTTCTCTCTGACACATTGTGTCATGGATCAAGTGCTTGAGATGAGGACTCTAGGTAGGGGAGGTGTTGAGGCCACCACTCCTTGCTTTTCCCCCTCGCATCATCAGCAAGTTTCCCTTGCCATCGATAAATATGGGAAAACTTCCAAAGCTAATCTCTATCAATCAAAACATCAACTGCTAGATTTTTGGATCCTTATTGTACCTACACACAAGAAGTGGTGGAAATTTTTTCCTTGATTGTGATTTCCAAAACTTCAAACACATATAGAAGAAATTCAATTGCTCATGGTAGTACTTGGACATGGTTTAAGAAAGCTTTGAAGGAGAAATAATTTATTGAAGACGAGGAGAAAGTGATGAAGCAAAGCATTATGAAGTGGATTCATAGGGATCTTAAAAGTTTGTTTGCATTATGACTATTAAGACAATTCAAAAATATGCTTGACCACCAACTATCTGCAAATGAGAAAAGTTCTCCAAATGTGGAGAAAGTAGAGCTCTTTGGGTAGGCAGTAGACCAAAACTTCAAAGGAGTTTGTTTTGTAGATCTCTTAGAGGGTCTTGCACGTGTGTTGGGATTAAAATCAAATTGAAAGGAGGTTATAGAGGTGGTTAATATAATAATAAATATACATAAATAGGTCGATAAATCTATTATAGCAAGTACAGGTGTAAAAAGATCTTCAAGGCCTGTCATAAAAACTAATGTCTAACCAACCCAAATGATTTTCTCATATTAAACTAATCACTTAATGTGGGAGAATAAACGGGAACAAGGGTTAAGATATGGAGATGTGCTTATAGATCTATCTCAACATGGGGCCAATGGTAAAGGGACCCAAATGAGAGAGGTCTATCAAAGAGCAAGGCTACCAATGGAGCATAAGACCTTAGGGTTAGCTTCATTGAAGACCTCCATTAGTTAGTGTAAAAGTTCTTTGACCTTACTAGGGTTGAGTTTGAGGTGGGAACCCGGCCCAAGCTTGAGGTGCTTGAGGTGGGAACCCGCACCCCAAGCTTAAGGTGCTTGAGATGCTTGTCATGCTCGAGATGCTAGGGTTGCACTTGAGTGAGAACCCAGCCCAAGCTTAAAGTGCTTAAGAGCCAAGCTTGTGGTGGGAACTGGGCCTATGCATGATGGGCTTGAGGTGTCAAAAGGTCAACATTCAATCCCTACAAGGAGGGGGTGAGCCCTACAAGAGGGGGGATGAGAGAGAACAGCCACACACTCACACAAGGCATGCATGGTACAAAGAAATCAAAAGGGACACTTGTCAAGTTCCTTGTCATGTTGCCCTCATTGTGTGCCTGTGGCCTATTGGTTGGCCACCCAAGGGGTCCAATGATAATTTAGGAGATTTAATAAATGCTTTTGCATTTATCAAGTCCTCTCTCTCAAACGGGAAAGGGGGACACTTGTCCCAAGGCTACCTTGTTGCTTGTAATGCCTCCTGCTTGTGATTGGCTAGGCGTGGAGGGGTCCAATGAGCTTCAAGCATGAGCTACAAGAGGGAGTCGACCCAAGAAATCTAGGGGGTTGCTTAGGGGGTATACTCACCCACAAACACTCACAAACGCTCTCATTGTGTGCTATGCAAAGTGCAAGAGCTCCATCTCCTTCTCCAAGCTCCTTGAGAAGTTGAGAGCCTACACCAGCTCTCTTGGCTATGGAGTGCAAATCCAACCAAGAGCCATGCTTCAATGCTTGAGCTTGCTATCTTCTCCATCTTCATTACTATGCTATTATGTATGCTAGCAAGAAGAGTTATGATAAGTGAGGAACTAATTCTTTCTCCTATGAAATGTTTCTTCTTCCTCTTCCCTACCCTCATTCCCTGCTAGCTCTCTCCACCTTCGAAGGTGTTTGAGGGCTTGGGACTGAGGCTTGGGATAGTTAAAGCTTTCTTCAAGTTTATGTTATGATTGTGATGCATGAAGATTTCCATCTTTATTGCATCACCTAGGTCACAAGGAACACAAAGATTGCATTGTAACAAGTCTCTCTTAATGGGAAAATCATAATACAAATGCCTATTGGAGGGGGGACCAGCTCCACATAAATCCGATCCTCAACTGTTGTCGTGTTCTCTAAATTCTCTCTCTTGTAAAAGTATTGATCATGCCAAGTTAACTAATTGCTATGATTATGCTGCTATCTTCAATTATGTTCACCCGCTATGCTCACAAAGTCATTTCTCAAAAGTACTCTCATTAATTTATGCTACTCTCAAGTTAAATAGGCCAATTCTATTACATTGGTATCAGAGAATTTGGTTCCTCTATTCTTGCTTAAGAAGAGAGGTCCTTAAGTAGCCTATAAATGGTTGATGTTGTTAATTATATACTAGGGTAAGTGGAACTGGTATCTATTATCGGTTTTGTTGAGCCCACTATGTGGGATATGGTGCACACCTCGGGAGCTTTGGACTTAATAATGGAGTCTTTTTAGAGTTGGCTACGGCTTTACCATTATTGATCCATAAGAAGTCCCATTATTGAGCCATAAGAAGTCCAAAAGCAGCTAGCCCTCAGCAACTCTGCTATGTTAGACCTACTCCTCTACTCACTATAATTAACCATTTTGAGCCGTGGGTGTAGATACTTAAGAGCTGATTTTCAAAGGCTAAGAGGAGTGGCAACTAAGGTTTTGACTTGCCAAAGCATACACTAAGTACATACATAAATTTTGTTAACATGGCTGACAATAATCAAGAGAGTAGAATGAACATTGATAGCTTTGATGTTGCACATGAAGGTGCTAATGATGATGCTCCCATGTTTGTGAATTATCTCGTCTCACTAGGTTGCAGCAAGCTATGGGCAACCCTGCTTTGCAAGCCAAAGTTACTCGACAACTTCGTGCTTATGGAAATCCCTTCCTCTCTAAGAGGAGAGAGAGCTTAGGAGGCCTCTTGAAGAGAACCCCAAAAGAAGACTCTCTCCCATTCGAGAGGAGGAATCCAAAGAGCAAGAAAGCAAGGAAAGTTTAAGCTCCTCTGAAGATGTGGCTCCACGAAGATGGCGGTCTAGACGATCGCCCACTCCTCCCAAGAGGAAAAGATCAACATATAGTCCTTCTCCTCATCACTCCAAAAGGGAAGAGAGGAAACAAAGGAAGAAAAGGGCTAGGAAGAGGTCACCCTCTTCTCCTTCTTCTTCACCTTCCTCCTCTTCCGTCGAAAGCTATGGCTATTCTCCTAGAGAATATAAGAGGGGAGGACATCACAAATCATTCCCTGCATGGCGAAGGTCACAAAAGTTAAAGAAGTTCAAGGAGGGGGGAAAGAGTATCTTTTTTCTCACCTATGACGGCACATTTGGTGCTACCGACAAAGTGTTGGCCTTCATCTAGCAATTTGATGCAGCTTTCGAGACGAGGACTTTACGGAGTCCTCCAAGCTACGCCATGTAGATATGCACTTTCAAAAACCAGCTCGTCAATGGTGGGCTAGCCTTCGTGGCAACGGCGAAGCCCTAAAGACATGGAAACTCTACGAGTTTCCATCATGAAGCAATTCCTTGCAAGTGATGCAAACGACAAAGTGCTTACCGAATGGTGCAGCTTGAAGCTTCTCTCTCATGAGTCTATCCACAAGTATATAGACGAGTTTTGGGATTTACATGTCAAGGCTACTGTCTTTCAAAAGATAGACTTTGTCGAGCAAAGGCAGCAATTCTGTGCGGGATTACCTGAACAGATGGCCGAATACATCAACTCTCAATGGCCTGGTACTATTAGCGAAGTAATCCATCACACCATGGTTGCTTCACGCATCAATTTCTATCAAGGGGCTAGATGTAATGCCAATCCGATGGACAACAAAGGAAAAAATGATGCAAAGGGGAAAACCAATGTTCAAAATTCTTCCCAAGGCACTTCCAACATTAACAACAACAATCGGTCCAAGGAGAAGGGAGTTTATAAAGGTAAGAACAAACTCTCTCCTGAAGAGCTTGAAGCTTTTCGCAAGGACCATAAGTGTTTCAAGTGTGGGGAGCAAGGACATGGCTATCGTTCTTGTCCCAAGAAGATTACTCGCAATGAGACTCCCAGGGCTTCCACCATCGAAGCTCCAAAAGAGGATGCTCATTGCAAAGGATCATCACTTTCCTATGCTTGGGGAAAGGTAAGAGAACATGCTTCCTTCATCTTGTTTGACCCTGGCTCTACTCACAACTTCATATCAACGGAGTTGGCCACCAAGTTGGGCATTCAAGCTTTCGAGATGGGAGATATAGTAACGGCTGACGCAGCTTTCAAGGGACAGCAAGCCTCCATTACTCCCTTGATTGGGAAGTTCAGGCTTCATGTCCAAAGCTATGTCGGCAAAGAAGACTTCTTTATCTCTCCTCTCGAACATGAGGATGCTATCCTAGGGGCGCCATGGTTTGATCGCATGGTTGTCAATGTGAAGTTCCCTAAAAGGAGAATCTACTTCACCTACAGGGGAAAGAACATGTATATAGATGCTAGTGAGCGTGGTCAAACTATTCCACTTGTAAATCCTCCTGCTTTTGATAAGTCAATGAAGAGCTCAATTTCTGCGTACATGTTTTTTGTCAAAGAGTAAAAGATCCTAATGTTTCATCAAATGTAAATGGTAGGAATCAAGAAGAGTTAGACTTGTCTAATTTTCTAAAAGGATTTCAAGATGTGTTCATTGGTGATATCCCTATGGACTTACCTCCAAAACGAGGGGATGATGACCATCGCATTGAGCTCCTTCCAAAAAGCTCACCGCCTAACAAGCCTCCTTATCGAGTCTCACAAGCTCAACAAGAGGAGATCATGATGCAAGTATAGGAATTGGTAGACAAAGGGATGGTGAGTGTTGGGGTATAGGCGCCTGTGCCTTGCCCGGCTGCCCAGAGTCTGGGCGCCCACTGACTTGTATACCTTATACATAGCATAAGTGTATAGGGGGCTGCTCACTCTTTGAGTCTCCCCACCCACATCTGTGTGTCGTGTGTCTCCTTCTCTCTCTCACTCTCCGTCTGTGGTGCTCTCCGATCCCCTTCAATTAGTATCAGAGCGACAGGTGTGAGAGCGTAGATAGACGGCTTCGCGATGAACTCGTCGGCTATGGCGGAGAGGTCACAGATCTGAGCAAAGAAATAGAGGAGGCTTGTGGACAGCCATACAAAGGCTTGCAGGAGAGCTCTCAGGAGCTTCCTAGTGCTCACAGATCAGTCCACAGTTCCTCTACAGATCAGCCCACTGTGTACAACATCTTCCCTCTTCTCGGCAAGCTTTGCAACGGCTACATCGGCGACAGATTGGAGCTTGGAGCTTCCATAGACATGGAAACATGAGATTGATACCTTCAGCTCACGCATCGAGGTGGGAAGTGAGTTTGAGCCTTTCTATGAGCTCAAAGAAGCACAGAAGAAAGTCGTTCAGTTTTTGGCAGTTTGATAGCAGTCTACTGTTTTGCTCATAACTTGAGCTACAAAGCTCTGATTCCAAAAAAATTTGGTTCAAAACGGAGCTGGCTTCAAGATCTACGACTTTGTAGAGGAAATCATTTTCTGATTCAGAGTGCAGGTGGGTCTGAAATTAAAAACACAGAGACTGTTTTCCAGGACAGTTTTGGGCTCTGTTGTTTTCTTTGCTGCAGACAGCTTACCCGTGCACATTGCAAGTAACAGGCACATATGAGGTGTTACAAGATCAGTTGTGACTCCCAGGTACAGGATGAGTCTAGTACTCCCACAGGTGTTGCCAGTTGCAGTTGAGTAGTTCTTCTGCAGTGTTGTGGCTTGCATACATGGTCTTTGAGCGGGTAATGCTCTATGTATGCTTATGTGGTGAGCAGTAGATCTTGTGAGCAAGTGCAAAGGTTGGTTGTGGATGACATGTATGGTCACCTGTGGTACTCTTTGTGAGCATTTGTTGGACACAGGCTTGCAGAACTTATGCATGTATGTTGAGTGTAGTTTGATGCGCATTGATTGCTCATTGTATTGAGCTTGTAGGACAATGGTTATTTTGTGTTGATAGCCATTGTGCGTCGAAACTCTAGCGAAATTTTCCCAAGAATTTTATGTGCATCATTTATGCGATCTAGATAGCGATTGCGGGTTGCACTCAGCATTTGCGTGCGGTGTTCTCCGTAGGTGGGAGATTTGTGCGTGTGTATGCATCGATACCGCATAGTGTGGGCTTGGTGATTAGCTCAAGGTTTGACAGGCGTACAGTTATCTTGGCACACTCACAGGAGTGAATATTGTGATGTATGCTTGTGTGGCTACGAGCTAGGTAGCCGGATTCAAGCACTAATGGCTTGAGGGTTTTTAGCAGGTTTCAGCTACAGGTTTACAAGTTACAGGCAGGTTTGAGGGCTTATTTGGGCGCTGAATTTTCAGCCATTGTTTCCTCTTTGCAGGTGTCCATGTATGGCTCAGTTGTAGGCTGATATGGGACACGTTTGTGACTTGTTGATGCAGCTATTTAAGAGCTGAATTTTGGGGTTGATTTGCAGCCATATTTTACAGCCATATAGGAGCTTGGTTTACTCTACAAGAGCCTCGTACACTTGGCATTTGGGATTTGCATCATTGCCATTTGTGGAGCACAGTGTGGTTACACTACTGCGAGAGATTTTATGTGTGGATTCGCATGAGCATTGTAGGTGTTGGTGAGCTCTTTTTCGGAGAGCATTTTCTCATTGCAGGTTGCTTCTTTTGGATTATTTGAGTGCATTTCATTGCTACCGTACCTAGAGTAGAGTTATAGCTCTTGGTTATTTTTGACATTCACTTATAGTAGTCAATATGTGTGAGACTTTCGAGTCTAGGACAATGACTCATGAGAGACGAAGTTCTCGTTCGTGTCGACACTTGAGATGTTGGCATTGTGGTCACACAGGGTACATTAGACGGCGATGCTTTCGTCGTATGAGACAGCACAGGAGACGGGCTAGTCTCAAGGATACAGTATATGTTATAGGCTCTGTTGACTTGACAGTTTGCAGGATCAGATACAGTGTCTGAGTACCCTAGTGATAGTGAGGTCACATTTGCTTCCTGTATTATTCCTGATTTTTTGACGTCTGAGGATAGTGCACTTGTTTTGCAGTGGGTGCTAGACAGAGACGCTGCTTTTCATGTCACTCCGTATTGTGACTGGTTCAGTAGCTATTCTAGCAGAGTGCATGGTAGTGTGCGATTGGCAGATGGGTCACTGCATGAGATTGTTGGTTCAGGAGACGTGAGACTGTCATTACCGAGTGGTGCATCGTACGTGCTCAGAGATGTGCATCATGTGCCAGATTTGACAATGAGTTTGATGTCCGTTGGTCAGCTCAGGGATAGTGGATGTCGGGTATCGCTGCTTGAGCGATCTTTTGCATTGCATTTGGGTTCGCTAGTGATTGCGAGAGGTGCTAGAGTTGGCATATGGTACCCATTGCACGTAGTACTGGTGCGAGATGGTCGAGTCTCAATCTTGTTACAGCCATGCGGGGAGCGAGAGACCCGGACAGTCTCTTTTGCTCATGGGTTGCAGGGTGCTTTGCATGGAGTGCAGAGTAGTGAGCTCGTTGTGCACACAGTTGGGGCACGACTTGAGCATTCACACAGAGAGGTGACAGAGTTAGACATGCATGCTTTGCTAGTGACTGAGCAAAGCAGAGAGTCAGTTGTGCGAGATACTTCTATGCAGGATAGACAGGTAGAGCGGTCTTGCTCTAGTGAGTCATAACAGGAGGAAGTTGTGCAAGAGTCTATGCATAAGGAGTTAGAGCATGAGAGCTCTAGTGAGTCACAGCAAATTGAGTGGTCATGTTTGCACTGAATGATTGCAGAGGAGGCTGAGACATCAACGATTATGCAATCATTCCTTTCTATGGTCGACAGTGAGCATGGGGATATAGTTGTGCAGGATATGTCTTCCAACAAACACCTAGAGCAGTTGGTTTGCTCTGAGGTTGCACGACAGGTTGATGCGTCTTTTGCAGACAGTCAGGAGATGCATGTGGCTGACACGCCTTGTCAGTCAGAGATGTCTATTGCCAGGGATATATATGTTATCAGCATGCTCCGTAGAGCTAGCAGGGCCCGCTAGCATTGCATCGACATTCGGTGGTCTCATGTATGAGACGCTGATCTTGAGACCGGATATCGCAGCTGCAGTTGGAGCATTTGCAGTTGGGGTTGTCAGTCGTTTGTTGACTGATGATGGCATAGTGCACGAGGGAGATATGCAGGTATTGCGTACATACTTGCAGTACGTGTGGTGGTGTATGGACTTACACGGGAGCAGGACAACCGGATGCACACGATCATAGCCAGCCAGTGGGCATAGGTTGAGAGTGGTTTTCTCTCACCTTTTGTAGTCTTTAGACTCGGTTCTCTTGCTTAAAGGCACAGTCGCCTTTAAGTGGGAGGTTGTTGGGGTATAGGCGCCTGTGCCTTGCCCGACCGCCCAAAGTCTGGGCGCCCACTGACTTGTATACCTTATACATAGCATAAGTGTATAGGGGGTTGCTCACTCTTTGAGTCTCCCCACCCACATCTGTGTGTCGTGTGTCTCCTTCTCTCTCTCACTCTCCGTCTGTGCTTCTCTCCGATCCCCTTCAATTGGGGTATAGGCGCCTGTGCCTTGCCCGGCCGCCCAGAGTCTGGGCGCCCACTGACTTGTATACCTTATACATAGCATAAGTGTATAGGGGGTTGCTCACTCTTTGAGTCTCCCCACCCACATCTGTGTGTCGTGTGTCTCCTTCTCTCCCTCACTCTCCGTATGTGGTGCTCTCCGATCCCCTTCAGTGAGGCCTAGTTCCTCTCCCTTTTGTTCTCCAATCCTTTTAGTGCAAAAGAAAGATGGTACATACCGTATGTGTGTGGACTATCGAGCACTAAACCATATCACTATAAAAAATAGAAGATCTGTTTAATAAGCTACAAGGCCCTATCTACTTCAGTAGGATTGAGCTTAGGAGTGGCTATCATCAAATAAGGATAGTGGATGAAGATATCCTAAAGACTGCGTTTCGCACAACGTTTTGTCTTTATGAATATCTAGTCATGCCTTTTGGCTTGACTAATGCACCAGCTACATTCAATCGTCTAATGGAGAAAATTTTTAGACCGTACCGTAAATTCATTGGAGTGTTCTTTAATGATATCATCATCTACTCCAAGAGTAGATGGAGGAACATAAGCAACATCTCCAAGTGATTTTTCAAGCATCGAGGGAGAATAAGCTTTTTCTCAACCAAAAGAAAAGCGAATTTTTCCTTCTAGAGATTCAATACCTAGGCTATATTATCTCTCAAGATGGTATCCATATGGATCCATCAAAGTTAGATGTAAGAAAAGCATGGCCTAACCCAAGGAATCTACATGAGCTAATAAGCTTCATTGGTATGTGCGCATACTATAGACGCTTCATAGAAAAATTCTCTCAAGTAGCAGGACCACTACACGACTTAACTAAGAAGAACGTTAAGTATGTATGGACTGCTAAGGAGCAAAATTCTTTTGATAAGCTCAAAGAGAAGCTTACTTCCCAACCAGTCCTCGTGCTTCCGGATCTCTCAAAGTCATTTGAGGTCCAATGTGATGCTAGTGATGATTGCCTTGGAGCAGTTTTGCTTCAAGAAGGGTATGCCATAGCATATGAGAGCCGAAGGCTCAATAATGATGAATGAGTCTTGGGCATTTATGAGAAAGAGCTTTTAGCTGCACTACTTATTGGGGACTCCATTCATTCTACGAACCGATCACCAAAGTCTCAAGTATTTCATGACGCAAACCAAGCTCTCCGACAAACAAATGAGGTGGGCAAATTTTCTTTTGCAATTTAATTTTCATATTGCTCACATTGCTGGTAAGCACAATCAATTGGCCGATGCACTTTCATGACAACCAAAATTTAATGCGGTGTCTATAGCTACTCAGAATGATATATCTTCTATGATAGATGAGTATGCTACTGACCCTGACTTTAGAGACATAATGTCAGTCCTTGCTTTGGGGAAGAAAGAGGAACCATTCACCTTGCAGCATGGTTATCTTCTCCACGATAATAGGCTATGTGTTACCCATTCCCTTCGTGAGAAAGTTATGTATGAATCCATGCTCCTCCCTATGCGGGACATAGAGGCATTCAACCTACTCTCCGAGGAGTAGAGACGTATTTCTATTGGCCTACCATGAAAGTGGACATACAAGAGTATGTTTCAAAATGTGTAGCATGTCAAAAGAACAAATATGATAGACGGAAGCAACCTGGATTACTCCAGCCATTGCCTATCCCAAATTCACCATGGGAGAGTATATCCATGGATTTCATCTTTGGATTACCCAAGTCTATCCATGGAAATACAGGAATATGGACAATAGTCGACAGGTTTAGCAGGCAAGCACACTTTATTCCAGTCAAAAAGACTATTAAGGCACACCAAATGGCAACTCTCTTCATATCTCAGATTTTCAAACATCATGGATTACCAACATCCATCGTGTCAGATAGAGATCCTAGAATGACCAGTTTAGGAACAAGATTGAATTTCTCTTCGGCCTGTCACCACCAAACGGATGGCCAAAGTGAGATAGCCAATCTTACGATACTCGATCTACTCAAGACTTATGTTACCAAAGTAGATAAACGCTCAAAATGGGAAAAGTACTTACCTCTTGTAGAGTATGCCTACAATAATACTTTACATACTTCTACGGGAAAAGCACCTTTTGAGATCATTGAGGGAAGACCTAAAAGTCCCTTGCTACTCAAAGTACATGGGAAGATCTTCGCCACCGATGAGTATAGCCGTGACCTACAAGAATCTTTTCAAAAGATTAAGGAGGCTATATCCATCTCTCAACAATGGCAAAAAGCTGTTGATGATAAGCACACAAGGGCCTTAACGTTCAAAGAAAATGATTGGGTCTTACTTAAGTTTCCTAAGGCTCGATTAAGGCAAACGACGGGCAAAAATCCTACGTGCCATCAAAAGTATTATGCTAAACTAGCAAAAAGATACTATGGTCCTTTTCAAATCCTGAAGCTCATTAATGAGACGGCTTATCAACTCAAGTTGCCCAACCATTGGCTCATACACAATGCCTTTCATGTAAGCCTACTTAAGCCCTACAAAGGAGAGCCACCAAGAGAACCAATTATTGAAGACCCTCCCGAAGTTGAAGACCAAGAAGAGGTGCTACAACCTGAAGCTATCCTTCGGCATGAAGACAAGGTACTATGATATGGTAAGATTATCAGACAATATCTTATTAAGTTCAAAAATTATCCTTTTGAAGATGCTAGATGGATGCAAGGAATACAGCTTCAGGATAGTATGAACCTTGTCAATGCTTACAATTCTACAGCTTAAGGATAGTATGAACCTTGTCAATGCTTACAATTCTACATTAGAGTAAGCAAATGTACAAATACTTTTAAATGACCAATGTTTTTGTCTTATAAGACTAGTTCTCTTTTTATTGTGCACAAATTTAAATAGTATGCATGCTTAGAATCATGTTTGTGATGACGACGTCTCTCAAACACCAAGTAGAATTTATCACTCTACTTTGGGAGAATGAATGGACTAAAGAGCAGACATGCTTGCCACAGCTATGTCTCCCAAGCACCAAATGGATTAATCATCCATCTTGGAAAGATGCCGTAGGGTAAAAAGGATCCTTATTGACTAATGACTAAGGCTTTATCTCTTCTACCTCATAGTCGAGGACAACTATGATTACCCTATGACATCTTGGAAAGATGTTGTAGGGTAAAAAGGGATCCTTATTGACTAATGACTAAGGCTTTATCTCTTCTACCTCATAGTCGAGGACAACTATGATTTCAAGAGAGAGGTAATGTCACAAAAACTAATATCTATCCAACCCAAATGATTTTCTCATATTAAACTGATCACTTAATGTGGGAGAATAAACGGGAACAAGGGTTAAACGTGCTTATAGATCTATCTCAACTCGGGGCCAATGGTAAAGGGGTCCAAATGAGAGATGGTCTATCAAAGAGCAAGGCTAACCAACCGAGCATAAGACTTAGGGTTAGCTTCATTGAAGACCTCCAATAGTTAGTGTAAAAGTCCTTTGACTTTAGGTAAGCTAAGGCTGAGCTTGAAGTGGGAACCGGGCCCATCCTTAAGGTGCTTGATGATTGAGGTGCTTGATGATTGAGATGCTTGAGGTGCTTGTCATGCTTGAGATGCTAGGGTTGCACTTGAGGTGAGAACCCAGCCCAAGCTTAAAGTGCTTAAGGGCCAAGCTTGTGGTGGGAACTAGGCCTATGCATGAGGGGCTTGAGGTGTCAAAGGGTAAAGATTCAATCCCTACAAGGAAGGGGGGAGCCCTACAAGAGGGGGGATGAGAGAGAACACCCACACACTCACACAAAGGCATGCATGGTACAAAGAAAGCAAAAGGGATACTTGTCAAGTTCCTCCTCATGTTGCCCTCATGGTGTGCCTGAAGCCTACTGGTTGGCCACCCAAGGGGTCCAATGATAATTTAGGAGATTTAATTAATGATTTTGCATTTATCAAGTCCTCTCTCTCAAAGGGGAAAGGGAGACACTTGTCCCAAGACTACCCTTGTTGCTTGTAATGCCTCCTGCTTGTGATTGGCTAGGCGTGGAGGGGTCCAATGAGCTTCAAGCATGAGCTACAAGAGGGGGTCGACCCAAGAAATCTAGGGGGTTGCTTAGGGGGTATACTCACCCACACACACTCACAAACACTCTCAATGTGTGCATTGCAAAGTGCAAGAGCTCCATCTCCTTCTCCGAGCTCCTTGAGAAGTTGAGAGCTTACACCAACACTCTTGGCTATGGAGTGCAAATCCAACCAAGAGCCATGCTTCAATGCTTGATCTTGCTATCTTCTCCATCTTCATTATTATGCTATTATGTATGCTAGCAAGAAGAGTTATGATAAGTGAGGAACTAATTCTTTCTCCTATGAAATGTTTCTTCTTCCTCTTCCCTACCCTCATTCCCTGCTAGCTCTCTCCACCTTCGAAGGTGTTTGAGGGCTTGGGACTGAGGCTTGGGATAGTTAAAGCTTTCTTCAAGTTTATGTTATGCTTGTG
Organism: Adiantum capillus-veneris; assembly: GCF_014529385.1. Classification (NCBI taxonomy): domain Eukaryota; kingdom Viridiplantae; phylum Streptophyta; class Polypodiopsida; order Polypodiales; family Pteridaceae; genus Adiantum; species Adiantum capillus-veneris. The sequence goes on along the minus strand of NC_140943.1, from coordinate 97,677,040 downwards.
ATGCATGAAGATTTCCATCTTCATTGCATCACCTAGGTCACAAGGAACACAAAGATTGTATTGTAACAAGTCTCTCTTAATGGGAGAAATCATAATACAAATGCTTATTGGAGGGGGGACCGCCGGCTCCACATAAATCCGGTCCTCAGCTATTGTCATGTTCTCTAAACTTTTTTCTCTTGCAAAAGCATTGATCATGCCAAGTTAACTAATCGCTATGATTATGTTGCTATCTTCAATTATGTTCACCTGCTATGCTCACAAAGTCATTTCTCAAAAGTACTCTCATTAATTTCCACTACTCTCAAGTTAAATAGGCCAATTCCATTACAAGGCCAAAAGTACAATAAAAATTGTTCAAGAATTTTTCTCTTTTATGTCGCATCAAGCATTTCTTCCAATGCAAGTCAATGGCCGCTCTGACATCATGGCATAAGGAGAGGGAATCTTCAGATAGTGTTCTAAGGATTATAATGAATAGTGTCTTGGAAGCACATCAATGACACATAGGTGGATTTTACGTAGGATCCAAGGAACTTGCATCTTGGCTTGGCTTTAGATGGAATAAATCCATTTGGATAGCACTCAACATATTGCAATGTATGGCCAATTGTCATTGTCAACTACAATATTCCACCACAGCTAGCAACTAAGAAAGGATATTTATTCTTAAGCTTGATTGTGTTGGGCCAATATCCCAAGACGTTGCAACAACCAAGGTGGTGGTATGTCATTGAGGTAGCCTCACAAATTGCACGAGTCTATCAAGGCTATAATCTCTTAGCTGTAGAAAACACAGACATAAATGCACGAAAAACTGTAGAAGAAAACATGGAGGGAAATGCAGAAGAAGATGCAAAGATAGTAGTGAACAAGCTAGAGGCTGTCTCTTTAGGGATATACCTCTTCATAGATATATGGATTTTGGCTGAGTTATGCCAAAATGAGAGAGGCTACTTAAAGTGCCAATATATTATATTTGAGAGTTCTTGCCCCCATTGTAAATAGCTAGACATGTTTTATTGCAATGAAAACATATAATTTCCTTTTCACAAGCTTAAGTTTTAGTAAGAAGTTTAAATGGTGCTCCACTTTAAAGTTGTGATAGGTTTTTAAAGTTTCCAGTAAAGTGGTTTCTAACTTTAAGTTTACCTAATTACTATGCAGGCTAGTCATTTGTTCTTCCTCTTTTTGCATATTTTTCATTTTTCAAATAGGTTTGCACATGAGGGGCTATGGTCAGTGAGGCATTGATGACTTTTTAGCATCTCTATCACCTACATAGAAGAGGACATTCACTTTGATCTACCTCAAGGTGCTAGCCCATTCAGAGACCATCCCCATCACCATCCCACGGAGTTAGCATGTCACATTGACCATCCCCTTCACCTTACCACCATAGTGGTGGCACATCACACCGACCATCCCCTTCACCATCTACATCTTCAAAGCGATGATAATGATCTAAGTCATCTGTCTCTACCAGGCACTCATGTGAGTCATCATGGGCCTGACGCTCCAATGTGAAGGATGTGGATGTTGTGGTTGTGACATCATTGATGCTTCCACATCATCTCACAACCATCGAGTGCACATACCTCCCCCCTCTTTTGGTGCTCCCACACCTGCTGCTACAGAGTTGCCATCTGCTAGCTTTTACCCAACAATTAGCCACTCCTTCGCTTCATTGCAAGACACACCTTGCCTCACATTGTAGGGCATATTGCCCGACACCCCTTTCTTTAGAGTGGCCCCCACCCCTGGCTTCACCCGCGTCAAGACCCCTTTTGAGAACCATGCCAAGATCCCTATCGTGAGCCCTCAATACCACCACAATGCGCAGGTGGAGCTCCCTTACACCATAGACCTTGCCACTAGTGAGCTACATGACAATGAGAATGGTAGAAAGGTGAGTACTGCCATGCACATGTTTTGTTTATAGGTGTTCCATCATTACATCACAAAGAAATGGAAATAAATACTATCTGACCATGAAGAGAAGGTCATTGGCATGCTTTACGGTGCCTTTTACCTGGAGGATGTAAAGAATTGTTTCTCCACCAATGGACGAACACAAGGATGCGTGAATACTGAAAGCACAAGGGCTCAAATGTATACAAGGCACTAAAATATAATAAAGGCAATCAGTCTTGGCTCGACAAGGAAGACTCGAGAAAATGCAAAAAAGAATACCACAAAAACCTCAACAAGTAGAGCCAGAAGAAAGAGGTAGTAAGGGCACAAGTGGACTCAAGGAGTTTGCATCACTTAGGTAGATGGGCAAGCTAGAAGGGTGATTTTGTAAGTAAAGTTACATTGCTTTTATGGTTAGCGTTTTATCAATTTGTAATTTCTTGATTTGATTTCACTATTGCATTCAAATGCTTTTAAACAATGAACAATGGGAGCCTGTATCATTCAAGCAAAGTTATGGTGCAAGCCACAATTTTAGTACACTTATGGAGATTTTGAGATCTCAACCCAATGAGGTGAGATATATAAACTTTGAACATTAATTCCGTTTATGTTGCACCATGTGTTTGTATTCAGTTTTGTTATCTAAACTTTTTAGATTGTCTCTATTTGTTTTGCAAAGTTTGTCTCACATGATGTTGCAGCATCGAAAGGCCTCTTCACCCAAGTAGCACACTCATGTGTTACCATATGTATTTCGTTTTGATATGTTTATACATATATGTATCTATTGGGCCTGACATGATTCCATCATTTTGTAGAGCAACATTCAACTAATTATCCATTTATCATCTTACTTTGAGGCAGTCGCTCATTTTTGTAATACAACATTTGACACTATATACAAATGTTTTCACATTTGGCTATGTCAATTCAATTTATTTAATGCTTTTATATCAATGAAAAACAAATGCTCTTCAAATTTTGTGTTGGCTTAAGTTTTCTAAAGTTATGTTGTTGTTTTTCAATCTACTATTGTCATTTGATAGTTAGAATTGGTTATAATGGGTTTTTAATGTAAGGTATTCCTAATGGCTTGGGTCTACTTACTGGGTCCGCGTGCGCATTAACGGGAATCTCACGAGATCCCCTAAAAGAGCCTCTCTCTCTCTCTCTCTCTCTCTCTCTCTCTCTCTCTCTCTCTCTCTCTCTCTCTCTTCCGTCTCTCCTCTCTCTTCGCCCGCGTGCTCAGAAGCTCCATCGCGACTCAGGGCAGACCCCCCCTGCTTGAACACAATCGCCTGCACTTGCCTCTATTGCGACCTGCACTGAGATCGGGCCATGGACCACAACTTCGAACGGGCATGCAGGTGTTTTTTCTGAGCGCGATGCATGTATGGAGAGCGTGGACAAAACGTAATGCAGACACTGCATCCATTCAGGCCCTCTTTGAAGAGGATGAACCAGAGGGAGAACTGCATTTGGGGGCATCTTTTAGGGTCGTTTCTCCCCCAACAATTGCACGCACAACAAAGCCTTCTATTAGCAGTAAGCTTGCATCTGCTCCATGAAAGACCCGACGCTCATTGGACCCCTGTCGGCACTATCGCACCCGCTCCAATTCACTCTGTATCCTTCGTGATTCCCTCAGAGAGTGCGATAGTGTCATGAGGGAGCACTCACTATTCTCTCTCTCTCTCGCTCGCGACGACTGTAGCCCCTCTGTTCCCTCCACGTGCCATCTCTGAAGCCGACCTCTGCCCTCACCTTTTCCTTTCCCCCCTTGAAGCTTTGGGAGCATCTTCCCAGATTCCGCTTAATTCACCTCCTTCCCAAAATTGGGCACGCCTACTAGCTTCCATACTATACTACTTGCTCCACTTTAAAAAAAATGTATTACTTGGAATATTCCTCCCCCATCTGAGCCTGCCTCTGCTCTTCTCCCCCACTTTTCCCCTGCTTCCATTCCCTGCCTCCCACGCTCCTGTTCTACATTTCCTTCCCCACTTCTCTTGGCCTCGCTTATGCAAGGCTTTGCGAACAGAAACAGCTCCTTGCCTACTTCCCTGCGGTTCTACAAACTTGCTCTTGTTGCTACTGCAGTTCTGCTGAAAATGGCTCGAGCGCGCGAGAGAGAGAGAGAGAGAGAGAGAGAGAGAGAGAGAGAGAGGCCCAGGTTGCGCACTTGTCGCCTTTTACATGCGAACTCGAGTTCTAGAGGCGCTTACACAGACTTAGAGCGAGAGATGGTTGTGAGTCCGCTCACTTTCGACTCTAATACTCATTTGACCTTGCGACTTGAAAACTTTCTCTAGTTTGTCAAGCTTCCGACTCTAGGCCTATTCCTAGCCTAAGACTTCAGTACTCATTTGATAAAACCAAGGTTCAATTCTTAGCCTAGGCTACTGCATCCTGTGCAGCTTTCGACTCTCACAGATTCAATTCCGACGCTCAATGATGAGCTGCTCAAACTTCATCAATGGCAAGCTCCGCAGTCATTGCTCACAATAAGCGATTGCTTGTTGAGATCTGCCGCCGGAGCAGTGTCGATTTCAAATTTTCACGCACGCACACACGCGCGGGAAAACAAACACACACTACGCTTGTGCTCATAGGTGTAGACATTCTCCCATAAAGAGTCATTGAAGACATCTCTTACATACCTCTATTGGCGGCAGTTGCTTCTTACCATGGCTGCCCCAAGTGCAACATCAAGGCGTGGAAATCTGATGCAAAAGCTGGCGTCTCCGTCAGCAAAATCCAAGGGCAAGATCCGCCGGCGTGGGCGCTTGTTCCAAGAAGTCATTCTAAAGCAAATACGGCTTTTGGTGCTCTTTGCCCTTGCCATTTTTGTCATTGCCATCTTCAAAGTGGGACTTCCTGGGGCTTTGCAACCAACATTAAGACTTATCACCCCTACAATTGGTTTTAATTTGTCAGAATCGCAAGTGGACATCAAGATGAATGAGCTTTATGATGCGATCGAGTTCAAGGACTTAGATGGAGGGGCTTGGAAGCAAGGTTGGAATGTGCAATACACAGGAAACGAATGGGACAAGCACAAGCTTCGTGTGTTTGTTGTCCCACATTCCCATAATGACCCTGGCTGGCTCCGCACTGTTGAGGAGTACTATCAGGAGCGATCACGCCGAATTTTGTCGACCATTGTTCAGGCTCTGAAGAAAGTAAGTTTTTAATATTTTCATTTGGGATCACTAAAGACTAAAAGTTTAATTCCAAACAGAAACACGTATGATCTGAGCAGGCATCCTTGTTATTTGTTGTCCAGACATGAGTCGTATCTTGTGGGTTTTCTTAGCCTGAATTTTGATCTGAGATTTACAAGGGATCCTGACAGGGGATACTCTGTGTGAGCTATTAATCTAAATACCTTGGTCAAAATCCAGCACATTTTGTGTCAGCTGTCAGGACAACTGAACTTCGATCAGATAGCATTTATGGAAACAAAAGGGACAACTTATTAAACACAGATTTGCACATGCAAACAATGTTGGTGTACTCAAATTTTTTTCCTTCTCTTTACATTGCAAACCACTTTAATAATATGGACAGTGAGGCAAACCTAGCTAAGTAGGTGGCTTTAGGCTGTTGGTGTGCTGTTATAAGGTGGAAGATTTTTCGAATGGCAACTGTTTTTATGGGCTAGTTAGAACACCCGTGTGCTTACATTGAAAGATTTGGGTGCAGTTTTTTCCATGCTAGCATCTGATGATCAGATTTGGATTTTCTGTCAAGAAAAGGTGCTACTTCCTTTTGTGATTTTTTGTGTGGGTGAACATATGGTGATGATTGTATTTTCTTTTACCTTTTTTTCTTCCAGGACAAAGAGCGCAAATTTATTTGGGAGGAAATGTCCTACCTTGAAAGGTGGTGGAGAGATGCATCGGAGGCAGAGAAACGAGATTTTCTCACACTTGTGAAGAACGGACAGCTGGAGATTGTCGGGGGTGGTTGGGTTATGAATGATGAGGTAATACCTTGAGAGAGAGAGAGAGAGAGAGAGAGAGAGAGAGAGAGAGAGAGAGAGAGAGAGAGAGAGAGAGAGAGAGAGAGAGAGAGAGAGAGAGAGAGAGAGAGATGAAATGAAATGTTATATTAACGTCTTCAAAAAGGCCAGAATGACCTATGAGACCTAACCGATACAAAAGTGGTGAATCTGTTACAAAGTCTGGGTACCTTAGTACTAAAGTACTAAGTATGAAAAGTGTGAAAATAAATGTGAAAAAACTAAATACAAAGTATTAAATAAACTTCTTAGGAGCATTCTGGGTGTCTGGCTAGAATGCTTCTAATCCTTTGTTGTAGTCTCCTCCGGTGAAGTGTGCTTCTGCATCTCGGTCGTGGTCGTCTCGATTTCCTAAGCTCAATCGCCTTGTCAATGAGGGTGCCTTTGGTATGGATGTGGGTACTCCTTTGTGCTGGCTGCTGGTCTCTTGCTTCTCCTTCCACTCCTGCTTCTCTCGATCCGAAGAAATCTGTGATCTGCCTCTGAGGCTGTAGTGCTCTTTGTCTTCTCATTAGATTATCCCTGTGTCGATGTATTTCCAGTAGGTACAAGCCTAAGCATCTTTGATCTTGGTATTGCATGACTCTATCTAGAGGTCCAAAGCCTTCTTTAAATAGGCAATGGAAACGCCCACGTATCTCATAGTATACGGTGCAATCAACAGTTTGACATCGCTTTCGCGGGAGGACGCTACTCAGAGCACTCCAAGATTCGGAGAACCGCCTCTTACTTTAAGGGGAATGCTCGCACTTGGTGGTTTACGCTTCTTTTAAACAAGACTGCGCGAGTTAAATGGCTGAAATTTAAGAAGCTTTTTATTTCTTCTTGGTTGACGCAAGAGTATGAACGTGATATACGAGCTGCTTGGAACCATCTTCAGATGATCAAGAAAGATACAATAAATGCTTATTGTGAGAGATTCTGGAGCTCTTGTCTACTCGCCTCTTCATTCAAGAAGATCTTGTTCAGAGAACAGATTGAGCGGTTTACCTTGGGTCTACCCACAAAGATCCGAGATCACTGCTTGGAACAGAAGTCAGCTTCTATTCAGGAGTTGATGAGTCATGCGAAGCGGGGCTTTACCATTTAGTCTGGCAGTCTGACCTACCCCACAGATGAGGCCATGACACAACGAGCCGAACAGACTTCTGGGAATGAAAGTAGAAAGAGAAAGAGCAACCCAGAGAAGAAGGATGCACGACCCAAGCTTACTTCTCAAGAGCGAGCTCGCTTCATCAAGGAGGGGAAGTGCTTTGGATGCAGGGAACATGGACATATCTCCGCGAAGTGCCCTAAAAAGGCACAGAAAGAACAGAATGATAAGGACGATGACAGGCGTGAGAGTTTGAGAGTAGCCGAGGAACGTGGACGAAAAGGCAAGATGAAAACAGGACTGGTTCCAGATTGTGTGGGTACCGATCCCAACACCATGGACGAGCGTACAGAACTTTGCCGAGCTTGGGGCAAAGTGAAAGATCAAGAGGCCTTGATCTTCTTTGATGAAGGAGCCAAGGCCAACTTCATTTCACCGGAATTGGCGGCGCGGCTCGAGATCACTCTCGATCGGATGGGACCACTTGCGGAGGCAGTTCTAGCGGCCGCCGGCAAGGACGTAGCCATTACACCTGTCATTGGCAAACTTCGATTGCATTGTCAGGGGTATTTGGGGCATGAGGACTTTTTCATAATGCCTTTGGAGGGTTGTGATGTTCTCTTAGGGATTTCCTGGTACCACAAGAACAACGCCGTGGTTAATTATCGGGCGAGGAAAGCGACATTGACTACAGAGAAGGGCAGAACCATTGTACTTGATATTAAACTGAAGGGCGAGTCTGTCCCTATTGTATCGGCTTCGACCATTTCAAAATTAATGAAATCCAGTCTCTTTGTTTACTCGATCTTTATGAAAGAATTGAGCGATAAGGATAGGGCAAATATGTCTAAACTTGATAAAGAACGCCAATATTTTCTCCACTCTCACGCCGGTTGCTTCTCAGAAGGCCTACCAGGCAAGTTACCACCTGCTCGTCTTGAAGATCATACCATTGATCTGATATCTGGAAGCACACCACCGAACCGGCCACCTTACCGTGTGAGCCGAGCATAGAATGAAGAGATTCTGAACCAAGTGAAAGACCTCTTGGAAAAGGGTCTTGTCCTGCCTAGTACTTCACTGTATTGCTCTCCAGTGTTGGTTTTGAAGAAAGACGGATCTTGGAGAATGTGCATTGATTATAGAGCTCTCAACAAAATCACCATCAAGAAGAGATTTCCGATCCCTAGGATCGATGATATACTCGACAGGTTACAGGGAGCCTCGTGCTTTTAGTAGGATTGACCTGAAGAGTGGATATCATCAGATCACGATCACGTCGGGAGACGTCTACAAGATAGCTTTTCGGACGACTTTTGGGTTATTTGAGTTTTTGGTGATGCCTATTGGCTTAACCAATGCTCCTGCGACATTTAACTGGATGATGGACAGGATTTTTCGAGAGTACAGGCTATTTGTTGGCACTTTCTTTGATGACATCATTGTTTTCTCCAAGAATGAGGCAAAACACAGAGATCATCTGCTTCAGGTCTTTCAGGCATTACGAGATCACAAGTTAGTGATTAATCCAAAGAAAAGTGAATTTTTCCTACCAGACATACACTTTTTGGGACACATTGTCTAAGCAGCAGGAGTGCAAATGGATCCGGCCAAGATAGAGACTATACGTGATTGGCCCGATTTGAAGAATGTCCATGAAGTTAGAAGCTTCTTGGGACTGTGTTCGTACTACAGGAGGTTCATTCGAAAGTTTGCAGAGGTTGCTTCCCCTTTGCATATCTTGACACAGAAAGGAGTCCCTTTCTCGTGGGGATCCACAGAGGCGAGTGCCTTTCAGACATTGAAAGAGAAATTGACTACATGACCAATTTTGACTTTGTGGGACTTGCAGAAGTCATTTGAAGTATATTGTGATGCTTGTGGTCGTAGTCTGGGTGCGGTCTTAATGCAAGAAGGCCATGTCATTGCTTACGAGAGCCGATTGTTCTCAAGGCCAGAGATGACAACACAGATTTATGAGAAAGAGCTTTTGGCGGTTATCCATGCTCTTACTCAGTGGCGGCATTACCTACTCGGAGCGGATTTCACTGTCTTTACAGACCATCAGAGTTTGCGCTACTTCTTGTCACAGAAGGAGCTATTGGAAAAGCAGATGCGGTGGGCGAACATCTTGTCACAGATTGCCCATGTTCAAGGACAAAAGAATGTGGTGGCAGATGCTTTGTCTTGGAAGCCGTTGGTTTTGGCTATTTCCGCGATACATCATAGGAGCTTCGAGGATATGGTCGACCAGTATGCCACAGATACAGATTTTGCAGATATTTTCACACGGATACGGGATGGAGAGACAGTAACAGGATACTCCATTCAGGAAGGCTACTTGATGAGAAAAACCATGTTGTGTGTTACACAGCCGTTGTGGGAAAAGGTTATGACTGAATGCCACTGTCCACCTTTTACGGGTCACCGCGGTATTGCTACCACCATGAAAGGGGTAGAGAGATACTTCTTTTGGCCAAGACTCAAAAAGGATGTGGAAGAGTTTGTGCGCAATTTCTTAGTATGCCAGAAGGTCAAGTTTGACAGGCATAAAGCACAGGGATTGTTACAGCCTTTACCCATACCCACCCACCCTTGGGAAAGTATTGCAATGGATTTCATTTTTGATCTCCCGAGAACACAGAGTGGTCACGATGGTATCTGGACTGCTATTGACAGATTTAGCAAACAGGCTCATTTCATTCCAGTGAAGAAAACAGTCAAGCCGGATCACTTAGCGAGACTATTTGTGGCCTAGATCTTCAGATTACATGGCATGCCTGAGACGATTGTCTCCGACAGAGACCCCAGATTTACGAGTTTGTTTTGGAAGGCAATTTGGGCGAACATTGGCACGCGGTTGCAGTTCTCGTCATCGTTCCACAGACTGATGGGCAATTTGAGATTGCAAATTCAGTGGTTCTAGATTTATTGAAGTCTTATATCTCATATCAGAAGACTCAATGGGAAAAGTACCTACCTTTGGTGGAATTTGCCTACAATAACACGATGCACTCTTCGACGGGAAAGGCGCCATTTGAGATTGTTGAAGGTGTTGCGAAGGTTCCACCCTTCCTAAGCACGAAAGATAAGATTTTTGAAGCGGATGAATATACGTGAGACTTGGATACGGCTTTTGCCAAGGTTCGCGAAACTTTGCAGAAGTCTCAAGAACGACAGAAAAAGGCAGCGCCATCGTCGTGACTTGAAATTGAAGGAGGATGATTGGGTGCTCTTACGTTTTGAGAAGGCACGCCTGAGAAACGGCCTTGCGCTCACACCAAGGTTGCTTTTTCCCACCTCACGTCGATTGGCCTGCTGCTAAGTGCACGGTCCGCTCTCAATGAGTGAAAAGAGGCACAAGGGAGGCTGGACAAGCCCTTCTTTCTTTGGTTTCTTGTCACTCTTCAAAAACACGATTAGGAATCGACACGCCCAAGTGGTCTTGGGTTACGTGCGACCGCAACAAGGAAAAAAAGATCTTGTGATTCTTGTGGTTCTTTCCTTGAGTGATACAGAACACTGCCAAAGCTCTGATACCAATGTAAGGTGCAGCGGAAGTGAATTAACTTTGCTCAAGATGAGTGCTCCAAATTGTGCTCAAGGGTTACGGAAGGGAGAGCCTTCCGTTCCTTTAGTGAGAGAGTGCAATGGACACAAACAAAGTGAATGGACACTGTGAATGGAAATGCATGAGACTGAGAGATAGAGAAGAGAATACGACACCAGAGACGTTGTAAAACCCTCCTTCGAAGGCACCACTCTCTATGGCGAGAGTGGTCTACTTATGATTGCACAAATCTCTACAATGCTTGGACTTGCTGACGATGTCGACGACGATGATGAGACGGGCTGAAAACTGAAAACGCTAAGGGCTGAAATCTGCAAATCTTGTATCTGTTGAATTCTGACTCTATGTCGGGGACGATGTCGATGGCGACGACGACGCACTGAAAACACAGATGTTGAAATCTGCGTTTTCCGGGCTGAATCTATAAACCTTGCGGAATTTGACTGTGCGGCGAGGATTTGCTGCGGGAAGGTGAGATGTGCGAGGTTCGGGACGTCTTCTGCGATGTCTAAAGCCTGAAAACTGAAAACGCTGATGCTTCTTGGTGTTCCGTCGCGGTGAATCTGCAAAACGCCGGGGCTGATCTGCAAACCAAAAACGCTAGGGCTGTTTGAAGTCTTCTTGCAAAAACGCTAGGGCTTTGGCTGGTTCTGCTGTTGCCGGATGTCTTGCAAATGTAAAACGCTAGGTTGATCTGTGGTTCTACTATTGCCGGGTATCTGCAAGTGCAAAAACGCTGGCTGATCTGGGTTCTTGATGCAAAACGCTAGCCTCGCTGCTGTGTAGCAAAAACGCTAGGCCTTGCTGGGGGTTTTTGTTGAGAAGGTGCCTGTTGAACCGAAGCTCCTACTGCCTCTTATGCCAGAAAGTGCTAGTGCTAGGTTTTTATTTATACAAACTTAGCAAAATTTCCCTACCTACTTTCCAACAAAAGTCACTTAAAAATAGTAAGTGAAAAATGTCAAAAATAGGGAAAATAGATCTATGCACTGTAAAAATGCTACTGATGGGATCTAACTGGAATTTGATGGTCATGTTGTGTGCATCCAGAGGATATTGCATCTAATCTAAGTGTCTGGACATGCATAGTCTGTGAACAAACTCACAAAAGTGCGAGATCACTTTCTATTCTAGACTGATTTGACTGAACTGAACCCTGATCATGCTGTAGCTTGTCCATGGACACATAGGGTTGGATGTGTCACGTGACATTAACAATGGAGCAAAGTACAAATTCCGCAGGTCCTCTCTGCTCAGTGCTCCGAGGCAAATCTAAGGGACAGAGAGACCCTACTTACAATTTATAGGCTCTGGGCCTTCTGAAAGCAGTACATGAAAAACTTCAAGTCTCAAAAGCTTTTGGTCCAATAGCTAGTGCTCCAAAAGCTGCAAGCACAAATCGCAAAAATCTGTACACAATGCCACGTGAGCAGCCAACGCGTTTTGCGGATGTCCGTACAGCTTGCCACATGAGCACCTTTTACGCAATTTGAATTTCTTGCTTTGTTTTAATTGCCTTGTGTCCCTTGGGCCTCGTCGGAAAGGAACCCATAAGTTGGAACCAGTCATAAAAATCATTTTTATCTGCTTGTCCGGGTGGTCATGCCACGTCATCATTGTGACATACCCCCCTCTTGAAAGAATTGTAATCGCCCTCGATTAAGCCCGCAAAATCAGACACAAGCCACAAACTAGTTCAATAGACATTGACTCCCCACGTTCTTGTACTCTGTGTCTTCACAAAACCAATCCAGGCTCACTTCTTGAGGAAAAAGTGATTATGTCCCGGCAACGGAACCATGAAACCGGCCCGCAGGGCGGTAGATGTAGGCTTTCACTCGAAACTTTACTTTAGACTTTAGGACACTGAGAAACTTTACAAAAGAAAACCTGTAATGGGAATTGATACTTCAAACACACATGGCTTGGAAGCTAGAGCGCTACGAAGCAGACGCCGACACCTGTTGGCCCCAAAGACTGGCACCCCTTTCGGTATTTCTTTATTGTATTCAAAGAGGGAATAAAACAGCTGCCCCGCATAATCAGGGCTGAAAATGACCTATTCTGGCCCGATTTCGGCAGCATAACTGTACTAGAACGCTTCACAGACAATATCCCCACGCAATAGATGACTTTCTAGACGCATACGGATGCTTTGCAAAACCTAACGGGAATGTGCAGCATGCTGAATTCTCTGTTTTCTGCCTTGAAAATGCGCCAAATCACCTGAACAGCGGTTCCCTCGCGTCCCCGGACCTCTTGGGGGTATTAGGGACCTTGTAGGGCCGATTCCCGAAACCCTAAACTTGCAAAAATACACAGCAGGCTGTATTTCCCTGATTTGGGCTCCGTTTCGCGAGCCGATCGCATCCGTAGCAAGTCCTCGAGCTCCCGCACCTGTAGGGCTACTTGCCCTTTGAATTGAACGAGATTTCTCACGTGAAACCTCTCCGAATTCACCTGGACTTGCTGTTAAGACTTTCATTCATCTCCAGATGCTTCGCACACTGTCTACAGGCTCCTCACCACTCACGTGCACTAGCCCTTGGTTGTGGGTTGGCCACCCGTACACCTGCTGGACAGGGATCTCAGGCACACTTAGGGTTGTTCATCACATTTCCTACTTTAGAACTATTTTGATCACACATTCCCCCATTTATATTGGAGGGTCATATTTTCATTGGGCTATATTGAGGATTATTGCCTGACCAATCTCTATTCTCCTATATATAGGAGGGGGGGCACCCTCATTGTATTGTCTCACACCATGTAGCCATCTGGAGTTATTAGGCTGCTGTCACGTGACACATCCAACCCTATGTGTCCGTGGACAAGCTACAGTACGACAAGGGTTCATTCAGTCTAGTCAGTCTTGATTTAAAAGTGTTCCGTCACTTTTGTGAGTTTGTTCGCAGACCGTGCATGTCCAGACACTTAGATTAGATGCATATCCTTTGGTCGCACACAGCATGTCACAAAAATACGGAAGCGAAAGCTGACTGTTAAATGCAATTTATATACTCAAGAGACTTTGGAGAGAGAGAGAGAAAGCTAGACATGTGATGAAGTTTTTTCAGTCATCACTAGTATTACACTATGGAATGTTTGGAGAGCTCGTTGTCTTCACATTCTAAGTGTGGCTCCACAGCAGTGTGACATGAAACGTTTCGTAGTTTTGGTCGTTTCGGGGTTTCGAGGTTTTGAAACGTTTCGTTTCATAGCGTCAAAAACATGAAACAGGTTTCATAAACGACATTAAATTATATATTAATAAAATATGATAAATATGTATATAATGTAGCACACATGACTCTAGACTTTAATGTCCACAAGAGAGAGAGAGAGAGAGAGAGAGAGAGAGAGAGAGAGAGAGAGAGAGACGTGCTCACTGCTTAGTGCTCACTGCTTAGAAGGGACTTCAAGCGAGCACGATCAAAGAGATGTTCAGTATTGATGAAAGTTAAAACACAGCCACTAGTTTCATGAATCATAACTGATGCAGCATTGATTCATTTAGCAAAGTACTTCTATTGAACAAAGTTTCTGGAAAAAAAGCCCCAATTTTAAAGGTTTCATAAAAAATGCCTGTCCGTTTCATGCGTTTCGGCAAAACGTTTCATAGGTGTCGGGGTTTCGGGGTTTCATCTGCATGAAACGCGTTTTTATGTCACACTGCTCCACAGCTCCTTCAGGATACCCTCACTGCCATTTGGCTGGACATCATTCACACCTTGATTTGGCAGTGGGATTCTTCCTCAGGTACATCTCGAGCAGCCGAGGCTCGCCGATTTGCCTTCCTTCGGCATTGGGCCCGATCCCCACTCTTCTTCACTCTTACAGGTGGCTAGATTACGCGGCATTATGCCCCTCCTCGGTGGTTTCTCCTCCACTCATCACATCGACCACCATGAGATTGTTCTAGTCGAGTTGTCACTATAGTGGTTCTCCTCCTTACATTCAGCTTGTACACCCCACGTGATAGGCTATTTTGGCATCTGCTGGGGATTATATTGTACTCAGTAATATATAGCCCTGACTTTTTCCCAAAAAAAAAAAAGAGAAAGCTAGACACAACATTGGGGACCAAAAGATGGGCTGGTCCCCCCCCATAAAGAGAATATCTTTATTACTAAGGGAGAATCTTTACAAGCACAGGAACGGGGCAAAAGCCCGTCCTCTATTCTTTCTTGTCCTTTGTCTACTTCTCACTGCGAGAGTAGAAGAATTGCTCTCTGACTACCGAGAGGATCTTTCCTCTTCTGTGAGATTTTGGGAAGCTCTCATAGGCGAGAGTCTACCTTCCAAAAACTCATCGGAAGCTCTCACAAATGAGAGTCTATCTTCCGCTAATTGTGTCTCTTTGGACATAATCATTCCTGCAATCAACCCACGAAAGAAACATGCAAAACACACACACACACACACGCTTGCTGTAATTTTTTGCATATAACCAGAAATTTATTACCTAGGCGCGTTCCAATGCCAAAATGGAGGTCCTTTTCGCGATGGAAACGCTCCAAACTTTGTGTATGTGTAGAGTAGGTAGTGGGGAATATGATTCTATTAAGACTTTGCTGAAATTCACCCTAATACAAGTGATTAGGGGCTGAAAACATAGAATTTGTAGCAGCTAGACAAGGGAGAAAGAGATTTTCTACTACTTTACGCGATGAAACTTCTCCCACAGCTGCCTACAACCATGAGAGGCCTTGTTCTAGGTGATGGGTGCTGCTCTCAAGCTTCAATGGAGAGCTTCACTGCCTAGAGGATGATCAACTTGGGGGGGGGGGGGGGGGGGGGGGGTAGTGCACTGCCAACCTGGCAAGAGGGGGAGGGGCTGCTCTCATATAGCTAGCCAGAGGAGGGGGCGCTAGCATGAAGAGGGAGTGAGAGAGAGAGAGATTGCATGGGTAAGTGTGCCACTTTGGTAAGTGTGCCAAGTGGCACACTTACTTAATAATTTAATAATTTAAAAACCATTCAACTTTTGACTTTAAAAGTCCTATGCTAATTAATGAAACGTGCAATTAAGTGCACAACTGCAGTCATAGATGCAACAAATGAAAATGTTAGCTGCTCCTAGCGCATTGCCGTACCAGCACTGCTCTGGCATTACCTGTTCGCACTTGTCCGGCCATTTGGTCCAGCATAGACAATAGAAAATAATTTAATTGACTTATCCTAAGGCCATAAAAATACTTCAAGCCTTAGGGTTACTGTTGTTCTAAGGACCCCATCTTATTCCTGTGCTTGCACTAGCGCGCGTAATTTTCTGAGCCTAAAATCTGAGGCTACTATCTACCCCTTCATTGAAGACCCGATTTCCCACTCACTAGGGCTTCAAGGTATTTTCTGCTAGGGTTTCCCTGAGGTGCTCTGGCCCAAACTTGGGCGTACGTGAGGCCCCAAAACTGCTAGATCTATTCTAATGTGCACACAACTAATTAGATAATTCTTTTTCTCGTAAATACATTAATTATTTACAAAGTCTGACATATCTACATCCCTCTTGGTTCTAAACAGTTGACCTCAACTGTAGAGCGACAACATAACTGTGCAAGATGTCTGGGTAGTCCTTGAGATCAGACTCAGTCATCCATTTTGCATCTAAAGGGGTGTAATTCTTGAACTTGACTAAATACTTTCGATGTAAGCTCCTCGACTTTAGTTGTCTCTCAGAGTGGTGTATTATCTGCTCAGGTTGAAGGATTTCCTCAGTCTCTTCGATTTCTGGAGAATCTTCCTGTACTGGCGCCATTGGAGGAGGTCCAACATATGGTCGGAGGAGACTTACATGAAAAGCATTATGGATGCGCCAGTGAGAAGGCAAATCTAATCTGAAAGTCACGTCATTGACTTTATCTGTAATTTTGAAAGGGCCGTAAAATCTATGGGAAAGTTTTACAACTTTCCCTTGTAAAACTTTCCCTTTTCCGACTTGCTTTTTCAATCTAGCTTTCTCAAATCGAAGCAGGACATATTGTCCTTTTTCAAGATTGAGATTCCTTCTGTGCTTGTCTGCCTTTCTCTTTTGTTGCTCTTGAGTACGAAGAATTGCTTGCTTTACTTGTTGATAGGCAATATCAATATTGCGCACAAATTTATCTGCGGCGAAGATGTTTTCTTTGGTAACCATAATAGGAAGTAAGAGTGGCTTGCCATAAATAATTTCGAAAGGGAAAAAAAAAACCCCCCCAATTTTGGGATCTAGGACCCGTTGCTCGCTATTGCTGCCGCTCGCTCCTCCCCCTTCCTCGCCATCGCCTCTCCTCCTCTCTGCCCTTGCGTTGCACCTCCGCCCCTGCCTCCCTTGCGCAGCCTGCCCTGCCCGCCCCCTGCGCAGCCCGCCCTGCCTCCTTTCCTGCCCCCCCGCCCCCCCCCCCCCCCCCCCGGCCTCCTTGTTTTTTCGCCTCTCTTCCCAAAGGTATCCTTCAGCCGGCATTGGCAGTACTCCTCCTTGGACAGTGCTCGTCAAGGTCGTTTGCAGCGTTATCTTTTTATCCACTTCTCCGACACAGCAGTAGACACAAATGGAGGCTCGAGCTCCGCCACAGAGGGACTCGCCCGACCCCGCTGAGCCCACCATTCGACTTGCTCTTTCATCGGCAAAGCAAGCGAGCCTAGCCACAGAGGTAGAGCGCTTGCAGGTGACTTCGGTCATCTGCAAGATTCTCGGCACCCGACCTAGCAGAGGAGAGTTGCGAGACCTCTCCATGCCCGCCTTCTCGTAGAGGTGGGCAAGATCTTGGATGTGCAAATTCTCGGACAGGGTTACTATCAGATCGAGTTTGAGACCTCCGAGATGGCATCCAAGGTCATAGCTATGAGTCCATTGGCCATCCGAGCATCACGTGCCCACTTTTGACAGTGGCGACATGGTTTTGACCCGGCTTCGGATGTACTAGTAGAGGAGACAGACATCCCCATCTCAGTCTGCTTTCCGGGTTTACGGAGGGAGTACTTACCACTTCTTTCTAGGATCGGCTCCGTCATAGGGACTGTCCTGGAGACACCTCGTACGGCAGCATCAGTAGCTGCCAAGGCGGCAGGCATCCCCTCAGTTCGAGTTTTGGTCAGAGATACCCACACGCTCTCGAAGGTTATCCTTCTGCCTCGGGTGAGTGGGGGTTGGTTTAGACATAGTGTGGAGTACTCGGGCCTCCCGAACCAGTGCTTCATTTGCCGACAAATGGGCCATCTAGCGAAGGCCTGTCCATGGAGGAGGCCGCGTCCTGCACCACAGCCTCAACCCCAGCCTGACAGGGCTGGCCCGCAGCCACAGTCAGCGGCACAGTGCACACATACAGAGCCACCCTCCGAGCCTGGGGCTCCAGCGGAGGAGGGGTGGCAGCAAGCCCGTGGCCGATGACGCCAGGGGCCACAGCGTCAGCCTGGTACTCAGAGTTGCCCTCAGGTGCCTACTCAGCAGCAGTGGGTTCCCACGAGGAACCGCTTTGGTCCTCTTGAGCAAGAGGAGATCCCTTCGCCAGCCTCCACCTCCGCTTCACCATCGACAGCCGCTCCCCCCCTAGAGTTCCCCCCCTCTTCCTCATCCTCCCCCCCGCTTTCTGCTCCCGTCGCCTCTCCACCTCGCCCCTCTACCTCTGTCGCCCCATCCCGCCCCTCTTCTCCTCCGCTTCCCCCAGCTCCCTCTTCCCCCCCCTCCTGCTCCAGTTTCACAATCGACTCAGGGGACAGGTCCCTCTTCGGCGGCTAGGAGATCTCTTGGCAGCGCCTTTGCCACGAGTCGCCTAGCAAGAGAGGGTTAGCCCTTCTTGCGGCCCCCTTTGCAGATTCAGACGTCTTCCCTTGCAGCTATCCCTCGTGGTTTGACGAGCATTGACATCCGACGCCGTTGGGACTTCTTCGACTACGGGTTTACTCGTTTTCTTGGCGATTCCGCAGCAGACCATGAGGCAGCCTGCTTCAGGGTCCATGTTTTGTTCCTCCCCGCTAGAGGGACAGAGGCCTTGGACTCGGCAGTTGGTTTCTCCTTCCCCCTCTGTGGTAGGGCGGAGACAGAGTGGTCCCTCGACTCAGTGGTGGGATGGATGCATACACAGGTCCTAGAGTTCTCTCACCACATGGGAGAACTTGGAGTTACAGATATGCTGCAGACTTTGTGGCCATTGGCCAAGTTTGCGGTGACACCCCCAGACTCAGCAGGATGTAGGCACATTGTGGTGTACTTCTTTGCTGATACGCAGTGTTTTCCTTGCTATGTATACATCCATGAGGACTCTTGGACAGAGGAGGTTGCTTTACGCACGGCTCGCTTTGCTTGGGCTTGGGCTAGGCACTCACTGCAGTCACGCCTATCTAGAGGACGCTCGGATGCAGATTACTCCCCATCCAAGCCAGCCTCGAAGATAGCCCGTCTTGCTGCTGCGGCGGCATCTGTTCTCTCTTGCTCTCCATGAGGATCGTCTCATGGAACGTGCAGGGACTAGGTGGGCCCTAGTTTCAGCGACATCGGGGCCGATTGCGTCAGGAGCTTTAGCGTTGCCTTGTGGGAGGAGAGATTGATCTCCTTATGCTTCAGGAGCACGATCTGTGTGAGAGCCGCATTCGGCGATGTGGTCAGATTTTGCGTGCACGATGCTTCGCATCCTAGAGAGGGTCTTGTTGGACTCAGCACTCAGAGAGAGGGTAGAGGCTCTCTGGACAGAGGGCATGGACAACCAGGTTTCACCTGCAGACAGAGTGGCCTCAGGCCTAGCTCAGCTTAGCCACTTTTTTCTTCAGGAGTCTCTGGCTCGCCGGGCTGCAGCGAGAGAGGCGGAGCAGCGTCTCAGACGAGGCATTGCTTCACTACAGAGGATGCAGGAGCAGCATCCAGACAGTCCATGGTTGGAGGAGCAGTTACAGCAGGCTCGACAGGAGCTTGCTAGCACAGAGGAGAGGCGTCATGAGTTTGCCTTTCACCGACAGGCATCTCAGTGGACTCAGGTGGGTGACAGAGTGACTGGTGCTTTTTTTGAGACAGTGGGACCTTGGCATGGGTCAGTTACTTGTGAGCCCGAGGATATGCGTGCAGTTGCTACTGACTTTTACCGTGAGTTACTGTCAGCTGAGCCTCAGTCGGATCGGCAGGATGCATGCAGGGAGCAGGTTTGGGCACAGATGCCATGTCTTGTGACAGAGGAGATGCGCCAGAGGCTTGAGATGCCACTTCAGCTTGAGGAGCCGCACACGGCTCTTAGGGCCCTCCCTCGTGGTAGCTGTCCAGGTGAGGATGGGTTGACTCCCAGCTTTTTCTTGGAGTACTCGGACTTGCTTGGCCCAGATCTTTGTAGTGCTTTTCAGTACATTTTGCACATAGGAGTGATGCCTGACAGCATGAGTGAGGGCTTGATCTACCTCATTCCCAAGGAGGGTGGCTCCTTGGATGAGATTCGACAGTGGCGCCCCATCACCATCCTCAACTCTACAAAATTCTTGCCAAGGCTCTGAGTTTGAGGATTTAGCCACTTCTAGAGAGCCTTATACATGGGACTCAGACAGGTTTTGTCAAGGAGCGCAGTATCCTTGACAACATCTTTACTTTTTGGGAGGCTTCTGCCCTGGCACGGCTCCGTGGTGAGGACCTTGTGATTCTTCTTCTTGATTTTGAGAAGGCATACGACAGAGTTGACTGGGACTTTCTAGAGGGCACTCTACGCAGGATGGGCTTCTCAGATGCTTGGATCAGAGGGGTGTCAGCTTTGTACAGACAGGCTCACAGTCGGGTGCGTTTGGCAGGAGGGAGAGGTGAGCGCTTCATGCTCACACGCTCGGTCAGACAGGGTTGTCCTCTTGCCCCCTTCTCTTTCTATTCTATGCGGAGGCAATGAGCAGATTTATGGTGTTTCAGCAGGTTGGTTTATGAGGCTTAGCACTCCCTATTCGGGGAGATGAGCTACTGGACGCTGAGTTTGCCGATGACTCAGCTTTGTACTTAGATGGCCAGGAGGCCAATCTTCACAGATGTGAGCAGGCTTTGGAGACCTTCTGTTGTGCATCGGGCGCACTGATCAACTGGAGAAAGACAGTGGCTTTCTCGGTTGGTAGTGCTTCTGTGCCAGATGGATGCCAAGAGAGGGTTTTAGGTGGATTCCCCCAGGGACTGCAGTTCGGTACTTGGGTTGTCAGGTTGGTTTGGACTTGTCTCCCGAGCAGCAGATTGCTCCTCTTCTCCTGTCCATCAGGAGAAAGCTGTTACATTGGAGCTCAGCACGACTTTCGCTGGCTGGTAGAGTAGTAGTTGCCAACCAGGTGTTGTTGGCGACTATGTGGTACATCACTTCCTGCTGGATTTTCTCGAGTTCTTGTATCAGCTAGGTAGAGAGGCTGATCAGGAACTTCCTTTGGTCAGGACGTGACACTCAGATAGCCCGAGCCAAGGTGGCTTGGTCGGTCATCACGCTTCCTTGTGGGCTTGGGATCACTGATCCAGCACAGCAGAGCAGAGCCCTTCTTGGGAAGTTCATAGTCAGAGGACTTCTTCCAAGTGAGGAGCCTTGGAAGGAGTTCTTGCTACAGAGGCTTCGTGCCAGGGTGCCTCAGTCAGGAGGCCCTTGGCAACCTTTGACCAGATGGATCTTTACAGAGATGCGCCGAGTTGGTTTGAGCAGGAGACCGGAGGACCGCTTCGCTGTGAGTTTGCTTCGATCTTGGGAGCTCTTATGGCGTGGCCTGGAGCAGAGACAGCTGACGTGCACGGAGGAGCGCCTACGGCAGCCCCTCGTCTGGAACCCCATGGTTAGCACTCAAAGAGGCCACTTGGTTGGTAGTCGGCCTCATGTTTCCTGGGGTCCCATGGCAACAGGTCCAGCGCTCTCTCTAGGTGACTGGCTAGAGTTCACAGGTTTGTCAGAGGAGGTGCAGGGTTTCCAGCTACAGGGCATGAGAGGGGTGCAGAGCATGTGTCAAGACATCTCAGAGTCAGTTCCAGCAGAGTGGCTCGCGCCTCTCGAGCCAGTAGCACCCCGGTGGATGGGAGCCTTCACACGACTAGAGGTTCTCATTTCAGTCAGGGCCTGCTCAGAGACTGTCCCAGCCCTGTTCTTCGAGCTTCAGGGTGGGGGACGATTACAACGAGTTGCAGTAGAGGCCCCGCAGGTAGCAGAGTGCTGTTTCCAGAGGATCCGAGTTGTGGGCATATGTGGGAGGACTTGTGTCATAGACCCTGACCCAGCAGCTCTTGAGACTGGACACTGGAGGCTATGGGCTTGGGAGTGTTGTCCACTGGCACGAGTACAGTGGGATCCTGGTGAGTGGCTATGGAGGGACCCCTTCTCTTCTGTAGACCACCCAGGAGTCCCCTTCTTTCAGTACACTGTTCGGCTTGGATGTCATATACTTGCAGCACAGAGAGAGGCCCGCCCAGCTGTAGCACGTCATTGGCAGGAGGAGGGCCTCTCCGATTTCTTGGCAGCCTTTTGGCAGAGGTTGTGTAACTCCTGACAGCCGAGGCGTGTCACTTTGTTTCAGTGGCTGGTTGCACACAGAGCTACAGCAGTAGGGAGCTGGCTTGTGCATAGTGGTCTCTCGGCCGCATGTGCAGCTTGTGACCAATTGGTGGAGAGTCAGCGTCATTGTCTTTGGGACTGTCCCTCGGCCCAGTAGGTGTGGCTACGAGTTCTTCGGCTGATGCCTACTCTCTCCACGGCTAGACAGTACACTTGGGGGGCATCAGCTTGGTTCACTCTCACGGGTTCGGCACTTCAGTTTGAGCTATCTTCCACCAGCAGGATGATAGTGATACAGGGCGGGGCGACCTACACTCCAGCCTGCTACAGAGCTTACTCCACAAGAGTGGTGCAGTGAGAGAGAGGAGTGTTGGGAGCTCATCAGTGGCCTGACACTTTGGTTCATCTGGCGGGCCCACTGTTTCCGCATTTTTGAGGCTCGCTCTGTGCCACCAGCAGAGACTGTTCGTGACTTTTGGCTAGAGCTGATCCATACTCTCAGAGGACAGCTAGAGGGACTACAAGGCAGCTCCGACCGCATGCGGGGGCGCCGCGAGGCTTTCCTTCGACTCTGGAGCCCTGGGCCTTTCTTCACCAGTGTCCAAGGTGTGCTCAGATGGCACTACCGACCACCTGTGTGGCTCTTCCCTCCTCCCATCTCTCGATTTAGCCTCATTGTATATATGTTGTTCTTTCATTGGGAGAGTCTCCCCATCATGTTTGTTGTAGCCCTCTCTTGCAGAGATAGTTGTAGCCCTACGGGCAGTTTTCATTAACTAATGGAAGGATCTTTTTCTTGGAAAAAAATAATAATTTTGAAGGGAGCTTTACCAGTTGAGGAATGGATTGTATTATTATACGCAAACTCAACTATCGGTAAGTACTGTTCCCATTCGGATCGTCGTACAACACTTGAGGAGGTCTAAAACAGTGGCATTAGCGATTTCGCTTTGACCATCTGTTTGAGGATGATAAGTTGATGAAAAATCAAGCTTAGTTCCCAAGTTTTCGAACAATGCCTGCCAAAATAGACTAGTCATGCGAGGATCTCTATCGTTGACAATAGTCTTTGGCAATCCATGGTGTTAAAAAATCTGAGCTAGAAATATTCTAGCCATGTGATCAGCTTTGATCGTCTTCTTTACTGGAAGGAAATGTGCTTGCTTACTGAATCTGTCTACTATAGTCCAGATTGCATCATTTCCATTCTTGGATCTAGGAAGATCCGTAATAAAATCCATGGCAATTCTTTCTTATGGCGTGTTAGGCACAGGGAGTGGCTGAAGCTTGCCATAAACTTTATGTCTGTCATATTTTACTTTTTGGCAGACTAAACACTCACGTACATGTTTTTCAATGTCCGCACGGAGTGTTGGCTAATAGAAATATCTTTCGAGGGCACTAGTGGTAGCAGCAATTCCCCGATGCCCGGCATAAGGAGAATTATGTGCTTCATCCATCACCTTCTGTCGTAAGGGTTGAGCTATGCATATTTCTTGTTGACGATAGAGCGTATTATCCCTAATGGAATAAGGTGGCCTTGAGTGACCTGCTTGAAGGTCTGCCCAAATTGTAGCGAAGTCGGGATCTTGAGGATACATCTCACTGAGAGATTCGAGTTCCTCGTGATAAATTGTTGTCAGTGCATTGATCTTTGGACGCCTGGAGAGAGCATCTGCAACTGCATTCTTTGTTCTAGAAGTGTGTAAAATTTGAAAATGGAACATTGAAAAAAAGTTGGCCCATCTTATCTGCTTTTCTGATAATTTTCTCTGTGTGAGAAAGTAGCGAAGACTCTGATGATCTGTCTTGATAATAAAATCAGCTCCTAACAGATAATGTTTCCAAATGGAAAGAGCATGAATTACTGCCATTAGCTCTCTCTCATATATGGAAGCATGCAACTCTGCATCTTTGAGGCGCCGACTTTCGTAGGCTATGGCGTGACCCTCTTGGTTCAAAACTGCTCCTACACAATCTCCAGATGCATCGCAATATACCTCGAAAGGTTTGCGAAGATCAGGGACGGTAAGAACAGGTCCATGACTGAGTAGATACTTAAGCTTTTCAAAAGCTTGTTTTTGTCCAGACCCCCAATGGAATGGAATCCGCTTCTTGGTCAAATCATGGAGGGGACCTGCTATCGCGGCAAAGGCTCGAATGAAACACCGATAATAGGAACAGAGGCCGAGGAAACTTCGAACATCATGTACTGTAGTTGGCGTAGGCCATTCTACAACTGCTTGAATCTTATCAGGGTCCATTCTCACCTGGTTGTGAGATACTATATGGCTGAAATAGTGGATTTCTTTTAGAAAGAACTCACTCTACTTAGCATTCACAAATAACTTGTGTTTGCGTAATTCTTCAAACACTAATGCGAGATGCTTATAGTGTTCATCTTCGGTTTCTGAGAAGATTAAGACGTCATCGAAGAAAACGCCTGTAAAGCTTCTATATGAGTGGAAGATTCTATCCATCATTCTGCTGAATGTGGCTGGTGCATTAGTGAGTCCAAAAGGCATCACTAGGAATTCATACAACCCGAAGGTTGTTCTAAATGAAGTCTTATGCATATCTCGAGGAGTTATGCGGATTTGATGATAACCGTTCTTCAAGTCTATATGACTAAAGACACTTGCTCCTTGTAACTTGTTAAGAATGTCATGAATCCGAGGGATTTGAAATCGATTCTTGATTGTGATCTTATTTAGAGATCTATAGTATATGCACATGTGTCATCCTTTTTCTGTACTAGCAAGACAGGTGAACAATATGGAGAAGTATTAGGCTTTATTAAGCCCTTCTCCAAAAGTTCGTTAACCTACTTGAGAATTTCCTCTTGTTGCATTAGACTAACTCGATAAGGGGGCTGATTTGGAGGAGAACTTCCCGGGATCAAATCAATTGTATGATCCTCAGGTCGAGGAGGTGGGAGTTCATTTGGAAGTTCATCTGCAAAAAATTTTTAAAACTTTCTAATAACTTAAGTCTTTTTTGCTCTAAAGAGGAAGAAAGGCGTGAAGCAGACTTATCTCTCTCTCTTGCAAAAATCAAGTACGCTGAAACACACTTTTTCATTACTTTCTTGATTGCAATGTGATTGGCGATAGGGATACGCCAATCACTTGCATCTGCAAGTACAAGATACTCCTTTCCTTTAGGATCAAAGGATAAGGTTTTCTAAACAAGTCAGGAATGGGATGCATCTTGTAGTGCCAAGGCATTCCCAAGATAACATCGCATCCTTCAAGTGAAGCTAGTAAGAAAGACTCTTGATCTTTGTAATTGTCGACCTTTAAATTCAACTTCCCTATGATTGGAGTAGAGTTAGAGTTCTCCCCTTTGAAAGCAGATTGTGCTTGAATAGAAACTCCAAAACGGTTGGGCTGTAAATTCAGGTCATCGGCTAGCTTTGTAGAGATGAAGTTGTCTATACTGCCAGGATCAAACAGAATAAGAGCCCGTTGGTTGTTGATGCTACCCCATGCTTTGAGAAGAGCTCTTTCTTTTCCATCCTTGGTTGTATTTCCCTGTACATCTGGGACTACATTGGAAGAGGGTGGTTGCTTAGTTTTGGTAGGACAATCACCCTTCATATGTGTCCAATTTGTCCACACTTGAAGCATCTTCCTTTGTTGATGTAGGTTCTCAATTCAGCAGGAGAGAGATATTTCCCTTTCTTGGGCTGATTTGGCTTTGCTTCTGCTTCGGAGGCGGTTCTTTTCTTCTTTTGAGAAGAAGAAGTAGAGGTAGACTGCTCATAGGAGAGCCTTTTGCTTGGCATGATAGGTGCTTTGCTCCATCTTCCTGGGAGTACCCTTGTCATGTATTCCATCAGCTATGCGAGCTGATTCCATGAGTATCTGCAAGTTACCCCGAGGGTAAAGCTTCATAGCCTTTTGCAAGGCTTCATGCAATCCTGCTTCAAACTTGCGCATCTTCTCCGAATCGTCAATCTTCTTGAATGGAGTGACTTTCAAGAGAATGTCCCAAAACCTATCCACATAGCGTGGAACAGTTTTGTTCTCTGACCGTGAGAGTCGATCCCATTCTTTCTTTACCTCTTCCTCATAGTCTGGAGGAAGGAACTGTGCGTAGAACGTCCTTGAAAACAGTCCAATCTTGGGGTTTGCGATTTTTTAAGATCAGGGTTAACCACCAACTGCTGGCGGTGCCTTTCAGGTACATACTGACATGGCAAAGCTTGGATCTTTCTTTAAAGTTCCCTTCTGCAAATGCAACTTCAAATTGGCGGATGAAGGCCAAAGCTTTGTCATTATCACGCCGTCCATTGTAGGTGTCGAATTTTACATCTTTGTCTCCCGACTTGAATGTTTTCTGCCTGTGGTGCTTCTTCTTATGGTGCTCTTTCTTTCTATGCTTAGACTCCTTGTGTACACGAGTCCTTTCCCTTGAATGCACTTCTTGCTACGACGGATTGTCAAAGAAACATATCTTCTGGAGCGACTATGTCATCCATATCCTTCATGAAAGAAAACTGAGGAGAATCAGGAGGATCCTGCACTTGAACCTTTGGATTAAACCGCACATGATGTTCTGTAGGTTTCCTCTGCCTCTCGTGCATGCGGGAGGTTCCAATTAAAGGATCTTTCCTTGGTTCTGGCGCCTTTGGGTTCTTCGGGATTTCTCCCGACCCCATCGGCACTTCTCCTTCCCTTTCTCAAGAGTAAGGAGAATCTTTTGGACTTTTGGATGGGAGAGAGCTTTTTGCAACTCTACCACCTGCTGTTGAAGGGGAGAGAACTCTATCTCGCGTCCTCCCATTTCTGCAGTCTGCCAAGAGTCTTCAATCCCTTAAGGAAGAGAGAGATGACTTGGCTTTGATACCACTATCACAAAAATACGGAAGCGAAAGCTGACTGTTAAATACAGTTTATATACTCAAGAGACTTTGGAGAGAAAGAGAGAGCTTGATTGGGGACCAGAAGATGGGCTCGTCCCCCCCCCCCCCCCCCCCCATAAAGAGAATATCTTTATTACTAAGGGAGAATCTTTACAAGCACAGGAATGGGGCAAAAGCCCGTCCTCTATTCTTTCTTGTCCTTTTTCTGCTTCTGACTGAGAGAGTAGAAGAATTGCTCTCTGACTACTGAGAGGATCTTTCCTCTTCTATGAGGTTTTGCGAAGCTCTCGTAGGCGAGAGTCTACCTTCCACAAAACTCATCGGACGCTCTCTGAAATGAGAGTCTATCTTCCACTAACTATGTCTCTTTGGACATAATCATTCCTGCAATCAACTCACGAAAGAAACATGCAAAACACACACACACACACACACGCTTGCTGTAATTTTCTGCACCTAACCAGAAATTATTACCTGAGCGCGTTCCAATGCCAAAATGGAGGTCCTTTTCGTGATGGAAACGCTCCAGTGGGGAATAAGATTCTATTAAGACGTTGCTGAAATTCACCCTAATACAGGTGATTAAGGGCTGAAAACATAGAATTTGCAGCAGCTAGACGAGGGAGAAAGAGATTTTTCTACTACTTTACGCGATGAAAATTCTCCCACAGCTGCCTACAACCATGAGAGGCCTTGTTCTAGCTGATGGGTGCTCAGAGGCTCCACATACACCACAAGGTGCTGCTCTCAAGCTTCAATGGAGAGCTTCACTGCGTAGAGGATGATCAACTTGGGGGGGGGTAGTGCATTGCCAAACCTGGCAAGAGGGGGAGGGGTTGCTCTCATATAGCCAGCCAGAGGAGGGGGCGCTAGCATGAAGAGAGGGAGAGAGAGAGAGAGATTGCATGGGTAAGTGTGCCAAGTGACACACTTGCTTAATAATTTAAAAACCATTCAACTTTTGACTTTAAAAGTCCTATGCTAATTAATGAAACGTGTAATTAAGTGCACAACTGCACACATAGATGCAACAAATGAAAATGTTAGCTGCTCCCCAGCGCATTGCCGTACCAGCACTGCTTTGGCATTACCTGTTCGCACTTGTCCGGCCATTTGGTCCAACATGGACAATAGAAAATAATTTAATTGACTTATCTTAAGGCCGTAAAAATACTTCAGGCCTTAGGGTTACTGTTGTTCTAAGGACTCCATCTCATTCCTGTGCTTGCACTAGCGCGCGTAATTTTTTGAGCTTGAAATCTGAGGCTACTATCTACCCCTTCATTGAAGAGCCGATTTCCCAATCACTAGGGCTTTAGGGTATTTTCTGCTAGGGTCTCCCTGAGGTGCTCTGGCCCAAACTTGGGTGCACCTGAGGCCCCAAAACTGCTAGATTTATTTTGATATGCACACAACTAATTAGATAATTCTTTTTCTCGTAAATACATTAATTATTCACAAAGTCTGACATAGTTACACAGCATGACCATCAGATTCCAATCAGATCCCATCAGTAGCATTTTTACAGTGCATAGGCCTATTTTCCCTATTTTTGACATTTTTCACTTATTATTTTTAAGTGACTTTTGTTGAAAAGGTAGGGCAATTTTGCTAAGTTTGTATAAATAGAAACCTAGCGCTAGCACTTTCTGGCAGAAGAGGCAGTAGGAGCACCTTGCTCAACAGGCAACTTCTTAGCAAGACCAACCCCCGCGACTACTTTGGCGTTTTCTGCACAGAAGACCAAGCGTTTTTGCATCGGATCAGCCTTGGCAATTTGTGCACAGCAGATGAGCCCCGGCAACATCACGACACAACAGATCAGCCTAGCGTTTTGCATTTGCAGAACATCTGACGATAGCAGAACCATTTTCAGCACTAGCGTTTTTGATTTGTAGATCAGCCCCAGCGTTTTGCAGATTCACTGCGGCGGAACCTCAAGAAGCATCAGCGTTTTCAGTTGTCAGCCCTTAGACACCGCAGATCAAGTGAAGCTCGCAGCTCTCACCTTCCCGCAGCAGTTCCTCGCCGCACGGTCAAATCCCGCGCATTTTACAGTTTCAGCCCGGAAAACGCAGATTTCAGCATCTGCGTTTTCAGCGCGTCGTCGTCGCATCGTCGTCATCGATATAGAGTCAGAATTCAGCAGATAAAGATTTGTAGATTTTAGCCCTTAGCGTTTTCAGATTTCAGCCCGTCTCGTCGTCGTCCTCATCGTCGTCCTCATCGTCGTCGACATCGTCGGCAAGTCCAAGCATTGTAGAGATTTGTGCAATCATAAGTAGACCGCTCTCGCCATAGAGAGTGGGGCCTTTGGAGGAGGGTTTTACAACGTCTGTGGTGTCGTATTCTCTTCTCTATCTCTCAGGCTCATGCACTTCCATTCACAGGCTCATGCACAGTGGGGCCTTTGGAGGAGGGTTTTACAACGTCTGTGGTGTCGTATTCTCTTCTCTATCTCTCAGTCTCATGCACTTCTATTCACAGTGTCCATTCACTTTGTTTGTGTCCATTGCACTCTCTCACTAAAGGAACGGAAGGCTCTCCCTTCCGTAAGTAAAAGAAACCTTGAGCACAGTTCGGAGCACTCATCTTGAGCAAAGTTCAAACATTCATTCCGCTGCACCCTTACAGCTGCCAGCCTTTCCACCATCCGTCCCCTGTCATGTCTCTTCTCTCTCTCTCTCTCTCTCTCTCTCTCTCTCTCACCCCTTGGGCTGCACACTCTGACATGGTATCAGAGCACCAGGATGTCAGATCTGCCATCGCCATCATCAAGGAGGACCTTTCGGAGAGTTCCATCGCAAAGAATACTTCCCTCTCCACCAGCGTTTTCCTGGAAGCAACGTTTTTGCCTGCTGGACTTGCGTTTTTTGTGGATTAGGGATATTCTGCTGCTCTCTCTCCATTGCTCTCTTTCTCCTCCCCCCAACGCCTCCTCTCCTACACCCATTTGCTGGCGTTTTTGCTTATGCCTTAGCATTTTTTGCTGGCCCAACATTTCTTGCAAGCAGAGGGTACTTCATACACCAGCGTTTTCAGGTTTTGTGCTGCCCATTGGAGTCCTCTTCTGGCTGGAGTTTTCCCTCCTCGGCCACGAGAGATTTTCTTCCATTGTTGCCCGCACCGACTCATAGACCTTCCACATTCAAATTCGGGACTGTTTTCCCTGATTTTCAGTCGGGAGTTTTTGCCCCACCCGTCCTCGTGCCCCAACCTTCAGCACCTGGTGTCCCGTGACACTCTGAGGATGGCTCAATGCTCTGTTTACAGCAGCATTCCAGCCCCCTTTACTGCGTTTTTCGGCATGGACAACACCTTCCCCTTTGCCTCGTCAGGTTTCCTTCAATTACCCTTCCTGATTCACAGGTCTTTACCCCCTACCCGCACTGGTGTGGCGCTTACACGGCGTGTTTTCAGATCGCATTTCAGCTTTGCTCCTTCTTCAACATTGAGACGTGGACTCAGATATAGGTTCTGGCACAACGGACGGATCTCCCTCGACATTGCAGATCTTCCCTCCTCGAGGTTCTCTTGCCCTCGGGAAGATGTAGGGGATTGGATTGGTAGGTACTTATGTGGACGTGGCTTGTGTTTTCCACTGCTACTTCTCCCTCAGTAAACCATCCTCCCTCTCCCTCGACTGCTGTTTCTCTATTTGGGATTGCCCTATCCACCTCCTTCATTGGTTCTCTGTATGATCGACCCGTGCCTCTTGGCACGTCAGACACTTCTTTTGGACATGTACTGCTAGATGTGAGTATCCTTGAGCATTTGGATGCCTGCAGGGTCTCTTCCGGCACACTGCTCCATGGTGGCTCTTTTGCCTTGCCTCTCCATGGTAGAGCTTCTTCCTTGCTTATGCTTGGTCCCGTGGCTCCTCCACTTGCAGTTTGGATGTACCTATGCACTACTTATACGGTGAAGACCTCATGGATGTTCCTTGCTTTGCTTGTCTACTTTGAGGCTATGACTTATACAACACCGGTCATTATTCCCGATGCATCCTCTCAACCGTCCTTAACCTCATCACATTCCATTACTTTCCCGGGGGGGGGGGGGGAGTTCTCCTATGTCGCGTATCTTTACGACTTGCACTTGTAGACTCTCTCTTGGATATTTTGTCCAGACCCTGGTGGTGGATCCCACCGTTTGACTTTCCCCAGGATCTCCTCTGACTCTTTACCGATATTGTGTGTCTGCCATGGAACGACAGATCATATTGCAACTATATATATACCCTTGAGACACTCCTCTGTTGGAAGACTGCAGATACTGCGGTCTCTACATGGATGGATTGCTTATCCTGTCATCTTGTCTACTATGGTTGACGATGCCTTTCCTATTGAGCCTCTTCGTCTTGCTCTTCCTCCCTCTTCTGCTCGAGCTTCTTTGACTTGGATATGCTACCGGTTTCCCACCTCCGCAGTTTTCCTCTCCTCGTGGTCAGAGTGTTCCTCTTCAGGGGGGGTCCCCATGTCTTGTCTCTTGCTGCTACACTTGGTTCCTCCATCCTAGTGGTGATCATCATCGATGGGCTATTGGACGTTTATCTTAGGTTACTTCCTCATATATATCCTCTTTAGCAACTTATTCCGTAGCTTGCTACTCCATCAGCTTCCTTGTGCGACTCGATCGGAGTTTCCTCACCCTTGGTCATCATCACATTGTTGCTGTACAGATTGTCGTGTTGTTTGGTTGGCGCTCCTCATTCTTTTCTCCCGGGATTTACAACTTCTCCAGATTTACCAAGCGTGTTGCATTCTCCTCGATAGCTTCTCCGCATCTGTTGTTAAGGGGGGGTGTTAGATTTTCATTCATCTCCAGATGCTTCTCACACTATCTACAGGCTCCTCACAACTCACGTGCACTGGCCCTTGGTTGTGGGTTGGGCACCCGTATACGTGCTAGACAGGGATCTCAGACACACTTAGGGTTGTTCAACACATTTCCCACTTTAGACCTGTTTTGGTCACATATTTCCCCTTTTATATTGGAGGGTCATATTTTTAGGTCATTGGGCTATATTGAGGATTATTGCTTGACCAACCCCTATTCTCCTATATATAGGAGGAGGGGCACCCTCATTGTATTCTCTGACACCTTGTAGCCATCTGGAGTTATTAGGCTGCCAGCCTTTCCACCATTCGTCTCTTATCATCTCTCTCTCTCTCTCTCTCTCTCTCTCTCTCTCTCTCTCTCTCTCTCTCTCTCTCTCTCGTGCCATTGTCTCTCTCTCTCTCTCTCTCACCTTCCGCTACACACGCTGACACCTGCGGGGAATTAGCAAGTAGCTAATCCAGTACTTGTGCAAGAGGCTCTTGCCTCGGCAATCGCGCATGAACCCACACAACTGTACATAGGTAAAATGAAGAGCCCTCTTGTGGGGCATCACATAACTGTACGGAGGGGAGAGAGAGAAATGAATGATGTACAAGCTTCAATTCTTGCACTTCACTGTACATAGAGAGTAGGCAAGCACACAGTAGCTTTGGTACCTGCAACAATCCACCATACGGCTGAAAAATGCAGCCCACGTTTTGTTTTAATGCTTCTCTCTCTCTTAAGTTGGAAAATGCCCAAAAATGGGCCAAGTGGCATTCATGCATTATTTCCTTGCTTTGGACCTTCTGGTCTAAAAATATCTCAACCGGTTGCTCAATTGACTTAGCGGTAGTAATGAAATGTTCCTCTTGTAATTCCGGAATGACGTGAACAGATTTCATGGCCCAAAATAGCCTAAATTTTAGGAGATGCTTTCATTGGACTCTCATTGGTCATCAGACCATCTTCCACCAGTGGGACCACATCCAAAAATGCAATGTAGCCCAGCTCTCGGGTGATTTTCTGTCACGTGACACATCCAACCCTATGTGTCCGTGGACAAGCTACACCACATCAGGATTCAGTCAGTTCAGTCGAGTCTAGATTAGTAGTGATCTAGCACTTTTGTGAGTCTATTTGTAGACCGTGCATGCCCAGTCACTTAGCATAGATGCATATCCTCCGGTTGCACACAGTATGATCATCGGAATTCCCATCAAAATCCATTAGCATCAGTTAGGGGAATTTTCCAGTGCATTTAGCCTAGTTTCCTATTTTTGGTTATTTTCACTTATTATTTTTAAGCGACTTTCCAACAAAAGTAGGTAGGGCAATTTTGCTAAGTTAATATATAAGCAAACCCAAGTTAGCACTTTTTGGCAAAAGAGGCAGTAGGAGCTTCCCGCTCAACAGGCAACTTCTCAGCAGTACCCCCCCCAGCACACCCAGCGTTTTTGGAGTTCATCCTCGCTGGGCCAATCTCCACCATTGGCGCTTCCTCATTTGCAGATATCGCCTTCATCACCTAGATCCCCGAGCAGTGCAATTTCCTCCCCGTGCTAGCAGTAGAGATCCTAGCGTTTTTGCAAGCAAAAACGCTGCATGACCAGCCCAGCGTTTTCTTCACAAAAACGCCAGCCCACTTGCAGATTCAGCGTTTTGTTTTCAGCCTCAAAAAACGCAGCAGAACTTCAGTACCTTCAGCGTTTTCAACAGGTGCAAATCTGCCCTAAAAACGCAGCCTAGCAGGTGCAAGACTTCAGTGTTTTCATTTTCAGCATGACCCCCGACATAGCCGATCATTTTCAGCCATCAAGACAGCAGTAAAACAGCCAGTTTCAGCCGCGAAAACAAGTCCACAAATTCAGCCAATGAAGATCACAGATTCAGCCATCGAGTCGTCGTCGTCATCGCTGTCGTCGTCATCGGCATAGTCCCATTGCATCAGTCCATTGCATACGCATTGTACACCTTTGTGCAGTCAAAGTAGACCACTCTCGCCGACGAGAGTGAGGCCTTCGGAGGAGGGTTTTATAACCTCTCGGGTGTCGTATCTCTTCTCTCTCCTTCTCTCAGTCTCATTCACTTGCACGCACAATATCCACTCACTTTGTTCGTGATCATAGCACTCTCCATAAGACGGAAAGCTCTCTCTTTTCCTAAAAACTAAAAGGAACCTTGAGCAATAAAGATCACTAATCTTGAGAAAATACAACATTCATTCCGCTGCACCTTACATTGGTATTAGAGCTTTGGAAGTGTTCTGCATTACTCAATGAAAGAACCACAAGAATTTTTTTTGCTTGTTGAGGTCGCACGAAGCCAAGTTTACTTGGGCGTGGCGATTCCTAATCGTGTTTTGTTGAAGAGTGACAGGAATCCCAAGAAAGAAGGGTTTGTCCAGCCTCCCCTTGTGTCTCTTTTCACTCATTGAGAGCGGACCGTGCACTTAGTGGCCGGCCAATCGGCATGAGGTGGGAAAAAGCAACCTTGGTGTGAGCGCAAGGTCGCCGAGGGGTGCGTCCGCAGAAAAGAGTAGAACTCGGTGAAGAGAAGATCCTTCTCCAACGCGATTTGCAAGCGAAAGAAAACCTCAAGAACCCCAAGAACCCAAGACCCTCAAGACTCAAGAACCTCAAGAATCCAAGATTCTCACGAATCAAGGACCTCAAGAACCTCAAGACCCTCAAGAACCCAAGTTCCTCGCGAGCTTAAGACCCCAAGATCATAGTGCATGGTTGTCACCCGAAGCGGAATGGATACTTCGCATACAGGTGATGAGCATGAGAGAGGCGACGAAGACTCGTCCCCACCCGGAGATGATTTCTTCAACCCTCCCCCTTCGCCATCTACGCCACCAAGTGCACCGGACCCTATGGAGGCAATGATGAAGCAGATGATGGCCATGATGGATAGACAGGAAGACAAGCGCCTTGCTTTAGAACGCGAGTGCGACGCAAGAAAAGAAAGAAAAGAACTAAGGAAGGAGGAAGTGGCAGCAAGAAACGCAGCATTGGAGGCCGATCGTGCCGCTCATAGATTGGCTTTGGAGGCCGAGCGTGAAGCTCGACGAGAACTACGCACTCAAGAATTGATTGCCCAAGTCCTAGCCTCGAAGACCGAACCACCCAAAGATCGTGGGAGTTCGTCAAGTGGCGTAAGCCACGACGCGGATTCCAATCATCCAATCACAAAAAAGTTGACTTTCAATAAGTATGACGGTAAGATGGATGCTACTGTTATTCATTGTTGGTTGCATCAATTTAATGCTTAATTTGCGACAACTAAGAAAACAAGCAATAGCAAAGTTTTGACGATAGCTATGTACCTTGCCGGTGATGCCATAAATTGGTACTAGGCATGGCAAGAGGCACAGCTAGCCGCGCACCTATAGGTAGCCGACGATTTCACGCCCCTCTCTTTTAGTTGGGCTGATTTCCAAGACAAGCTCAAGGCGCGGTTTATGCCACCTCAGTACCTTGCATGATTGAAGGATGATTGGCGCTCTCTCAAACAAAATGGTATGCCGGTTATGTCTTTTTCTAATCGTGTTTTGTAGCTAGGTACCCAACTCTGCATGTCGGATGATGAGCGCAAAGAGGCTTTTCTCTTTGGATTGGACGAGTATATCAAGTACGATGTCGAGGTACTCCATCCAATCGATCTCAACAAGGCGGTAGCGATTGCTCTCGCACAGGAGATGAAGCACAACAAGGGAAAGCCTAAGAAGAACAAGACTTCCACAAGTACCTTGCAGACTTCTCAGAACCCTCATAACGGTAAGAACGGTAAGAATGGTAAGAATGATAACTCTTCTAACCAATCTACCAACAGTATCTCATTAAAGAATTCTTCCAATGAATCTAAGGGTAAGGCTAACACAATTGCTAAACCTAAGCTTACTCCATATGAAAAGGTAGCACAAGGAATTGTAGGAGGATACATCACTTCGGAAGAACAAAGCACTTATTCTAAGGAAGGTCGTTGTTTTCATTGTCACATTAAGGGTTACATAAAACGAACATGTCCTAAGCTTGAATCGAATGAATCTAAAGAACCCACTACATCTGTCAATGCAATGAATGATAACACGGGTGTGCCCAAAGTTTCTCAAGACCCTCCCATTGATGATTCTCTCATTAAATGTTATGGTCGTACGTCAGGGCACCGTTTTGTCATATCGTTTGACCCAGGTAGTATGCATGATGTGATCAGTCCCTCTCTTGTTGAGAGAGCCCGCTTCGAAGTAAGTCCGAGATCTCCTATCGAGGTCTCTGGCTTTCGTCATGGTATGGATGCTCTCATCACGAAGGAGTGCCTAGATGTGTTGTTCAACAGACTGCCTTCACTAGAAGATTTGTTGTTTCTCCTCTCTCAGGATGTGATATGATTTTAGGCATGAAATGGTTTTGTGAAATAAACCCTCTCGTTGATTGGGAGGCTAACACTTTAACTCTCAATGCCAAAAGTGATTCTCCTACTGTCTTTCATGGAGTGGACATTGTTCCTTCTCCATCTCTCATTGCTAATATGCAGGACAAGGTTGAAAGGATGCGGGATAAGGAGATTCTCTCAATCGCTTTTTCTCCACAGCGTGACACACAGGATTTGCATGATTATGAGAAGGATGATGATTTGAAGGATAATGATTTGCATGATGATTTGGATGACAATGACAAGCATGATGATTTGCATGACCAAGATGTGATTTCTCACAAGCATGATAAGTTGCATGAAGATGATGTGATTGTTCACGAGGATGATGTGTTAGTGGATGCTTTTTCTAACGAAGCTAACCTCATTGTAGATTCGATCAATCACCAAAAATCGATCTTGGCTTTCGAGTCGAGGTCCACAGATTCCCCACAAGAAGATTCAATAGATCCCGAAGCAGCGATCTTGGCTCTTGAGCCTTGGTCAAAAGCACCCTCACAAGAAGTATTGTGTGTTCGCATGATTGATACGCACGCATTGTTCGAGTGTTTCATTCGTGACGGTTTCCTGTATTTTAGTCAGCATCATTATGTGATCCCTTTTACTAGGCATGACATATTGTATATTGAGCACGTTTCTCTCATGGATGAGCACGAATGTATGCGGATTGTTCATGAAAAGCTGAAAAGTTTGTATGTCAGGAAGTCACATTCCATGTCTCTTCCTTGGCATGACACAGTTTCCGAACAAGCACATGATAGTATGAGCACCAAGCATGGGCATTTCCGTTGTGAATAGCCACAGTTGATTGCTTTAGATCAAAAGAGAAAGATTCGATCTCATTGTTTGCATGTGTTTGATGAACGGGTTGTCACTCCGTCTCTATGTTCATCTACATTGCATACACAGTCTTTAGCAAAAACAATATTTTTTTCCTTCACTTTACATAGAATGGGTATGTTCATGGTTTTGTGTTGGAGATGGTTTACGAATTTTCAGCCATGGAGATTCTTGAAGACGAAAGACGCCGGACTCTAGACGAAGTTGAAGCATCGAAGCAGCCACAGAAGACTTTGTGTCGCTTTCCGCGTGGCCCAAAGAAGCAAGCGTTTCAGAGCTTTATGAAGTTCAAGTACCG
This sequence comes from Adiantum capillus-veneris, assembly GCF_014529385.1. Lineage (NCBI taxonomy): Eukaryota > Viridiplantae > Streptophyta > Polypodiopsida > Polypodiales > Pteridaceae > Adiantum > Adiantum capillus-veneris. The sequence continues at coordinate 97,639,722 of NC_140943.1, read as the reverse complement.
CTCGACCCACACAACAGAGTGGGCCGGCGAAGAGTCCCTTCCAGGATTCCGGATGCTATTGGCGATCTCCCTCGACGCCATACAGTTCGGTACCAGTACCTCACTTTGAAAAGGAGGGGATGTGACGTGACACATCCAACCTTATGTGTCCGTGGACAAGCTACACCATAGCAGGCTTCAGTCAGTTCAGTCAAGTCTAGATTAGCAGTGATCTGGCACTTTTGTGAGTCTATTCGTAGACCATGCATGCCCAGTCACTTAGCATAGATGCATATCCTCCGGTTGCACACAACATGATCATCGAAATTCCCATCAGAATCCATTAGCATCAGTTAGGGGAATTTTCCAGTGCATTTAGCCTATTTTCCTATTTTTGGTTATTTTCACTTATTATTTTTAAGCGACTTTCCAACAAAAGTAGGTAGGGCAATTTTGCTAAGTTAATATATAAGCAAACCCAAGTTAGCACTTTCTGGCAAAAGAGGCAGTAGAAGCTTCCCGCTCAACAGGCAACTTCTCAGCAGTACCCCCCCCCCCCCCCCCCCCCCCCCCCCCTCGCCGGGCCAATCTCCACCATTGGCGCTTCCTCATTTGCAGATATCGCCTTCATCACCTAGATCCCCCAGCAGTGCAATTTCCTCCCTGTGCTAGCAGTAGAGATTCTAGCGTTTTTGCTTGCAAAAACGCTGCATGACCAGCCCAGCGTTTTCTTCAAAAAAACGCCAGCCCACTTGCAGATTCAGCGTTTTGTTTTCAGCCTCAAAAACGCAGCAGAACTTCAGTACCTTCAGTGTTTTCAACAGGTGCAAATCTGCCCTAAAAACGCAGCCTAGCAGGTGCAAGACTTCAACGTTTTCATTTTCAGCATGACCCCCGACATAGCCGATCATTTTCAGCCATCAAGACAGCAGTAAAACAGCCAGTTTCAGCCCCGAAAACAAGTCCACAAATTCAGCCAAAGAAGATCACAGATTCAGCCATCGAGTCGTCGTCGTCATCGGCATAGTCCCATTGCATCAGTCCATTGCATACGCATTGTACACCTTTGTGCAATCAAAGTAGACCACTCTCGCCGACGAGAGTGGGGCCTTCGGAGGAGGGTTTTACAACCTCTCGGGTGTCGTATCTCTTCTCTCTCCTTCTCTCAGTCTCATTCACTTGCACGCACAATATCCACTCACTTTGTTCGTGATCATAGCACTCTCCATAAGACAGAAAGCTCTCTCTTTCTCTAAGAACTAAAAGGAACCTTGAGCAATGAAGATCACTAATCTTGAGAAAATACGACATTCATTCCGCTGCACCTTACATTTTCTCTGGGTGACCCCACCTCGTCACTGTGCCTCTATGGAGTTAATTTCCTAGTATCCACTAGCTTATTAAGTGCGGCGAGGGGACCTAGATGACTTCGAGTTGAGGCTAGACACTCTTTTACTACTGGAATTTCAGTGCCGACCAACTTCCTGTACGGGTGAAACTACTGTTTCACACTGGCTATACAATGTCCGGCCATTTGCAACTTCAAAAAGAGGGTCTCAAAAATTAAACAAAAATCATCGAAAAGAAACCAAGAACTAAGGTTAGCAGTTGCCACGTCCTCGTGACAGTAATTAGCCATTGCTACGTCCTCGTGACAAGATGACTGCTTGAGGTTTCATATGATGGGTCACGTGAGGTATTGTCCTAGGGAGCAGCTCAGAGTCTCAGGGCTTTGCTCTGCGTAGCAAGTGGCTAGAGATCAAAAGGGTTAGAGCCAGCGACGATTGTAAGGTGCAGCGGAAGTGGATAAGAACTCCGAACTGTGCTCAAGGGTTCCTTTTACTTACGAAAGGGAGAGCCTTCCGTTATTTTAGAGAGAGAGTGCAGTTATCACAAACAAAGTGAATGCTACTATGAATGAAGGTGCTGAGACTGAGAGAAAGAGAGAGAAGAATACGACACCAGACGGTTCTCAAACCCTCATCCAAGGGTCCCCCTCTCTATGGTGAGAGAGGTCTATGCTATAGATTGCACAAATGTGGTACAATGGTCTAGATGCAATGGACTTGCCGACGATGTCGACGACAGTGACGACGACGACGACGGGCTGAAAACTGAAAATGCTAGGGCTGAAATGCTGAAATCTGCAGAATGGGGACTTTCTGTTGGATACTGACACTCTGTCGGTGATGATGGCGACGACGACGACTCGTTGACGATGCGCTGAAAACGCAGATGCTGAAATCTGAAATCAGCGGGCTGAAACTGTAATGGAAATGGCCTATGAACTTTGAGAATAGCGGAATTAAGAGAATTAGAGTGAGCATTTTTCGGAGATTACTTTGAGAAAATAGAGGGCGAACTTAATTGATGGTAGCAATAGTAACATAGTACTTAATTAACTTGACATGAACAATACTTTTGCAAGAGAGAGTATTAGAGAACATGACAATAGTTGAGGACCGGATTTACTTGGGGCCGGTTCTCCCTCCAAAAGGCGTTTGTATTATAGATTCTCTCATCAATAGAGACTTGGTACAATACAATCTTTGTGTTCCTTGTGACCTTGGTGATGCTATGAAGATGGAAAGCTTCATGCGTCACCAACATAACATAAACTTTGTAAAAGCATTAACCATCCTCGGCCTCTGTCCCAAGGCCTCAAACACCTTTGAAGGTGGAGAGAGCTAGCAGGGATTGAGGGTAGGAAAGAGGAAGAAGAATCATGCATAGAAGAAAGAAATAGTTCCTCATTTATCATCACTCTTCTTGCTTGCATAATAGCATAGTAATGAAGATGAAGAAGATGGCAAGCTTAAGCATTGAAGCATGGCTCTTGGTTGGATTTGCATTCCATAGGCAAGAGTGTTGGTGTAGGCTCTCAACTTTTCAACAAGCTTGGAGAAGGAGATGGAGCTCTTACACTTTGCACTCCACACAATGAGAGAGTGTGTGTGTGTGTGTGGGAGAGTATACCCTCTCTCTCTCTCTCTCTCTCTCTCTCTTTTAATTATATCATTTGGACATGTCTTCTTTTTTCTCTTTGAAAGAAAGAACTTAATTATTTATTTTTAGGCATCTAAATTCTCATTGGACCTCTTTAAAGCCTATCCAATAGGACTCAAGCACATCATAAGGGCCATATGGGAAGGATCATGACATGTGTCTTTTATGTTTCTTAAGATATCATGTTTGAATTGAACACTTCAAGCACCTAGTCATTTAAGCATGGAAACCGTCTATGCCTTTTGAGAGTTTATGTTTGAATTGAACACTTTAAGAACCTTAGTCATTTAAGCATCTTATTTAAGCATGAGAAGCTCCTCAAGTTTGGGAAAGGTTCCCACAAATACTTTAAGCCCTTTAGTTAGCAAGCACTACAAGCACCTCATGCTTGGGTAGGGTTCCCACCTCAAGGTCAACCCTAGCTTGCCTAAGGTCAAAGGACTTTTTAACACTAACCTTTGGAGGTCTTTAGTGAAGCTAACCCTAAGGTCTTTTAAGCTCCATTAGATGTACGTTGCTCTTTGATAGAATACCTCCTTTTGGGTCCCTATTGAGATGTAACCATCTCTCCTCTTGGTCCCTTGCTGAGGTAAATCTAGAAGCACTTATTGCACCTTGCTCTATGGTAGACCGTCTCTTTTTGGATCCCTATTGAGATGCAACCATTTCTCCTTTGGTCCCTTGTTGAGATAGGTGTAGAAGCACATATCTATATCTTAACTCTTGTTCTTGTTTTATCTTCCCATATTAAATGATCAGTTTAATATGAGAAAATCATTTGGTAAAGTTAGATATTATATTTTATGACATTACCTCTCTCTTCAAATCATAGTCGTCTTCGACTATGAGGTAGAGAAGATAAAGCCTATGTCACAAAGTGATGACGTGGCTGGCCTCTGCAAGAAAGCCTAACCCTAAAATTAGAAACACTAATTTTGTTGAAACCCTAACCTTGAAATTCTGACTGGCTGGCTGCATCGTAAAACACGGAATGACTGTAACGTGGAAAGTTGTACAGAATTCAGTGATTTGCGGTGCATATTGCGGCAGATTTGGACAGCTTTTAGGCCTTGCTTTTCTATGCAAATTGCAAGCGAGAGACACCCAGCTTTTGCTTTATTTTATTAAAGCCTAAGAGAGAGAAACCCTCTTTGCTTTATTTCTAGAGAGAGAGAGAGAGAGAGAGAGAGAGAGAGAGAGAGAGAGAGAGAGAGAGAGAGAGAGAGAGAGAGAGCAGTCTTCTGCTTTATTTTCAGGAAGCTTTTGATTTCCAGCTTTTGGGCTCTGCTTTTGGCATCCCTTGTAACCTTTAAATATGTGGGTTGGCTTCTCACAACTCAGAGCATCTGGACACAGAGTCTGAGTGTGAGCGCCTGCCCGCACCTCTTGTACTTTGAACTCAGATTAATACAAAAAGAAATACTGAAAGGGGCGCCAGTCTTTGGGGCCAATATCTCTAGGCACAGAACTCCGCCGAGCAGTGTTGAATCAATTGTGAACTGTGAACTGTTTTGAAGTGGTTATCTGGTGCTGTCGCAGTAGATTCTTAGTCTGTTACAGTGGTATCAGAGCACGGACGATTTCTCTTCTACGGGAAATCCGATCCCAATTTTTTTTCCGCGGCACCTATGGCTTCAGGCAAAGATCAATCGACTCCCTTTGCATTCGGAGATGCGGGAAGGGATCACAACGAAGATTCTGACAAGGAGTATGGCTCGCCTCGGCCTACTCAGGCGGAGCGTCGAGAGATGGAGCGTCAACGATTGATCGGCGACGCAACAAAGATGATGCTTAATTTTGCCAAGGACCCGAAAATGGCAAAATATATGAGCAAGACCTCTTTGGAGGAAGTGCATGCACAGTGGCAGAAAACCACACCACCCCCCCAAAACCCGCTCTCAAGAAACCTCCTGCTCCCAAGAAATATACAGAGAAGGAATTAGAAGAGGTGGTTGATGTACGAATTGCTCAGCTTTTTGACGCGTAGAACAAAGGTAAGAAGCACGGCAAAAAGCGGAAGAAAGGCATTGACTTCCCGGGTTATTTGGGTCGTCAGTCAACTTTTGAAAAGGTAAGAAAGCAGAAGAAGCGTGAAGGAGTACCCAATTCTTCTTCTTCTTCTTCTTCTGACAGTTCTTCTAGCTCATTTGACTTGAGCTAAGAGGACCGAAAAGGCAAAAAGCGAAGCAAAAAGCAACGCTTCGGCAAGGGCAAGAAAAAGGCAAAGAAGTCTAAATCTCGCCATGTGAGTGACAGTTCTACAGAGGACTCTTCTAGAGACAATTCAAACTCTAATGACCACAACTTTTATGCAAAGAAGAAGAATTTTCACAAAGCCAACCAGTATGACTTTCTGGAAGACAAAAAGTAAGAAAGTCCGAGAGTTTAAAGAAGGTGGACAGTCAATTAATTTTCAGGATATAGAGATGCTTCGAAGGCTTTGTCTTTTGTATAGCAGTTTGACATCGCTTTCACGGGAGGGCGTTACTCAGAGCATTCTAAGATTCGGAGAGCTGCCTCTTACTTTAAGGGGAATGCTCGAACTTAGTGGTCCACGCTTCTATTAAGCAAGACTGCGCCAGTTAAATGACTGAAATTCAAGAGGCTTTTTATTTCTTCTTGGTTGACTCGAGAGTATGAACGCGATATACGAACTGCTTGGAACCATCTTCGGATGACCAAGAAGGATACAGTGGACGCTTATTGCGAGAGATTCTGGAGCTCTTTTCTACCCGCCTCTGTATTTGAGAAGATCCCATTCAGGAACATATAGAGCGGTTTACCTTGGGTCTACCTACAGAGATCCGAGATCATTACTTGGAACAGAAGTCAGCTTCTATTCAAGAGTTGATGAGTCATGCGAAACGGGGTTTTGACATCCACTTTGGCAGTCAGACTTACCCCACCAATGAGATCATGACACAAAGAGCTGAACAGACTTCGACAAATGAAAGTAGAAAGAGAAAGAGCAACTCAGAAAAGAAAGATGCACGACCCAAGCTTACTCCTCAGGAGCGGGCTCGCTTCATTAGAGAGGGGAAATGCTTTGGATGCGGGGAAATTGGGCATATCTCCGCGAAGTGCCCTAACAAGGCACCGAATGAACAGGATGAAGAAATGTCAGAAAGTTCTAAAGCAGCTGAGAGACGTAGTAGAAAAGGCAGAAAAAAAAGCAAAACTGGTACCACATTGCGTGGGGTTGAACTGAATCAAATAAATGAAAGTACAAACTTTGCCGCTTTGGGGCAAAAAGATCAGGAAGCTCTTTTGAAGGAGCCAAGGCTAACTTCTTTTCACTTGGAATTGGCGGCTCGATTTGGAATTACGTCCGATAGGCTGAGGTCACAGGCCGAGGTAGTTCGAGTGGTATCCGGACGGGATGTTGCCATTACACTGAGCATTGGCAAACTTTGTTTGCAATGACAGGGGCGTTTAGGGCACGAGGAGTTTTACGTATTCGCCTTGGAAGGTTGACGTTCTACTCGAAATCCCTTGGTACCACAACAACGCCGTGGTTGACTACCGGGCCGAGAAAGCGACTTTGACAAATGAAGGGCTTAGAGATTGTACTTGATGAACTTCAATTTCTTTACTCACTTTTTTGGGAGATAACTGAACGATGGATAAAGGTCGAATATGTTTTGACATGAACGAAAGAACACCAAGATTTTCTCCACACTCATGCCGATTGCTTTTCAGAGGGCCTGTCAGCCGAGTTACCACCCGCTTGTCCTGAAGATCATATTGTTGATCTGATACCAAGAAGCACACGACCGAACCGGCCACCTTACCGTGTGATCCAAGCACAGAACGAAGAGATTATGAACCAAGTGAAAGACCTCTTGAAAAAGGGTCTTGTCCAGCCTAGTACTTCACCGTATTGCTCTGCAATGTTGTTGGTTTTGAAGAAAGACGGATCTTGGAGAATGTGCATCGATTATAGAGCTCTCACCAAAATCACCATCAAGAACAGATTTCCGATTCCTAGGATCGATGATATACTCGACAGCTTACAGGGATGCTCGTGTTTTAGCAGGATTGATTTGAAGAGTGCATATCATCAGATCCGAATCGCATCGGATGATGGACATGATTTTTTTGAGAGTACATGCTATGTGTTGGCACTTTCTTTGATGATATCATTGTTTTCTCCAAGAATGAGGCAAAACATAGAGATCATCTGCTGTAGGTCTTTCAGGCATTACGAAATCACAAGTTAGTGATTAATGCAAAGAAAAGTGAAATTTTCCTACCAGAGATACACTTTTTGGGACACATTGTGTCAGCAGCAGCAGGAGTGCAGATGGATGCGACCAAGATAGAGACTATCCGTGATTGGCCCGATTTGAAGAATGTCCATGAAGTTGGAAGCTTCTTGGGACTGTGTTCGTACTACAAGCGGTTCATTCGAAGTTTGCAGAGGTTGCTTCCCCTTTGCATATCTTGACACAGAAAGGGGTGGGGACACACAAAGGTGACTGCCTTTCAGACTTTGAAAGAGAAAATTGACTACGGGACCAGTTTTGAGTTTGCCAGACTTGCAGAAGTCGTTGAAGTATATTGTGATACTTGTGGTCGTAGTCTGGGTGCGGTCTTAATGCAAGAGGGCCAATGTCATTGCCTACGAGAGCCGATTGTTCTCAAGGCCAGAATTGACAGCACAGATTTGTGAGAAAGAGCTTTTGGCGGCTATCCATGCTCTTATTCAGTGGCGATATTACCTTCTCGGAGCCGATTTTACGGTTTTCACAGATGATGGGAGCCGATTTTACGCTATTTCTTGTCACGGAAGCAACTATTGGAAAAAGCAGATGCGGTGGGCAAAACTTCTTGTCACGGTTTACTTCTGGATTGTCCATGTGCAGGGACATAAGAAATTGGTGGCAAATACTTTGTTCCGAAGGCCGTTGGTTTTGGCTATTTCCGCGATACGTCATAGGAACTTTGAGGATATGGTCGGTCAGTAAGCCACTGATACAGATTTTGCAGATGTATTCAGTTGAATACAGAAAAGGGAGATAGTAGCGGACTATTCCATTGGGGATGGCTACTTGATCAAGAAAATCATGTTGTGCGTTACACAGCCGTTGAGGGAAAGGTCATAACCGAATGCCACTCTCCGCCTTTTACGGGTCATCGCGGCATTACTACCACCTTGAAAGTGTTGGGTCTAAAGTCCCTCTTATAGCCTCTCTTACTCATTTATTCATTCTTTTATACTTGGGTGTGTTCACACCCAAAGGCCATTTAAATGGTCATAAGTTTGTACCCTTACATAATAATAAAACATAGGGCTTTTAGTTGTGTGCCCAAGAAACACAATAAGAAATCGTACGCTCTCTCTCTCTCTCTCTCTCTCTCTCTCTCTCTCTCTCTCTCTCTCTGCAACAGCGTTCGTGCTCTCTCTCTCTCTGCTCGTGGGTTCTTCTACACCCATCGCTAGCCCCTCTTATCACTTCAAACTGGTATCAGAGCCAGGTTCCCTACTCCCGCGCGCATTCCCTCGCGAGAAATCTTCATTTTCTCTCTCCTGCGCAGTTTTCTCTCTCTAAAAACAGCAAGCGCAGGTGTCTTCTCTCTCCTCCCCGGACTCAAGGAAGATAATACCTCAGCCCACAAGTGCTTATATGTTGAAAACAGGTTGAAAACAAGTCATTTCGGGTTGTTTCTCTTCAAAAACAAGTTTTTTTTCCTGTTAATTACAGCAAGCACAAGTGTTACAGGTACATTTGGGACACTTTGGGCAACACCAATCCACCCGGAGAATTGGGGGGTTTTGCCCTATTTGTTGATATTTCTCCTGTAATTACACTTGTAGGCGTAGACTTGAATAATCTTGCACTAATGTGCAAAACCCCCAAGTTTAAAGTGACAACTTGCTGAAATTTACTGAAATTTCAGCAAATTGTGCAGTAACTTTTGGGGCTTTTGCAAATGTGATGCAATTCTGGACATTTTGTGTCATGTATTGCAATTTGTGGTACAATTGAGCAGAGTTTGAGACCTCTCTCACATATATAGGAGGTCTATTCCTTAAAGATTGCGAAGATGCATTGCTCGCAGCAAAACCTGAAAACTTGTCAGATGCAGATTGGGCAAAGGTGAACAAAAAGGCTATTGCTTCTATCAAAATGGCTGTGTTAGATGATGTGCTTACTTATATTAAGCGTCTTTACACTGCACATGCTATTTGGCAGAAGTTGACTAGTTCGTATGAGAATAAAACTCCTATTGACAACGACAGTCCAGTTAGAGCAGTGAGTGGAGGTAGAGACAGAAGCAGCCAGGCAGACACAGATAGATGCAGCCTCTTAAAATTTACAGGAGGGTGGATAAACCTATGGTAGAGGACAGTGAGCAGCCGCCAAATAGGTCATCAGGTGGGAGTGAGCATCGGCAGGAGAGAGATGTCCCTCCTCAGTAGTTGGACCAGCAGTGTGAGGTGCCAGATTTCCCTCTACCATGTGGCTGGCAGGTTTTTTCTATGCTGTAGGCTTGTGGAGATCTCCAGCAGGTCCTTTGAGGGTGGGGCTCCTGAGGGTTGATTTGTTCTCATGCTTTATTCTGAGGGCGGGGCCCCTGAGGGTTGATGTGTTCTTCCTGCATATTCTTAGAGATGGGGTCTTGTTTTTATTGGTTCACAGGGGTCATTGGTGATAGGGTACAGATTTCAGATGATGCATGATCGTCCTCGGGTAAAGTTAGCCGATAGAGCAGACTTTGATGGAGGCACATAGCTATATGGGTTAGGAGTTTTTCTCTCGTGATGAGTGCCAGCTGGATGATGACCAGATGCATGCGATGTTGTCAATAGCGAGCTTTCCACCTCAGTGGACACTGTCAGCAGTATATGGGCAAAGATAGTTCACAATTTACGCACCTGTGCCATATGTCAGTTGGCTGGCTGACTCGAGTATCCCTAGGGCTTGGTACTTACTACTCAGTAATACAGCCCTGCTTTTTGGCAAAAGAGAGAAGAGCAGCAGCAGCAGAAGAAGAAGAAGAAGAAGAAGAAGAAGAAGAAGAAGATGGAAGCTTCCCCAACCTTTCGTTTCACTGTTGAACTATTCATCTCACCTACTAACCATTCGGGCAGAAGAGACATGAATCTCACTCATGATTTTTTAAATCTTGTCGATAAAATTCAAACGGGTCTTCATTATTGTTCTCAATATCATAATTCTTTGTAATTGTTTTGCATTCATAGTCCAAAGTCTTCGAATTGCATTACGAAAGAGTAAGTCTGCACCTGTTTCAAAGTCATAGGGAATTCCTATTGAGGTTTGATCTTCAGAAGTAATCAGTGTGTAATCCAGAAATTGAGGTTTGATTTTCACTAAGTGTAAAATGACATCTTTCTGTATCATTTTGTAAATATGTTTTCTGTAAGCTCATATGTTAGACTCTGTGATTTTGGTTAGTCAGGTTCTTCCTGCTGCTGGTTGTAATATGAGTGAACTGTTTGGGAGCTTCCTCTAGGAAGTTTAACTGTTCTAGAATGCTTCTGACAGTAGTGAGCTTGTGTATTTTATGGAAGTAAGAAAGTTTAAGCTCTCATTACAGGGATACTGATATAACTTCCAAATTGTAACAGGCAAATTCTCACTATTATGCAATCATTGAACAAGTACGCAGTCTCTCTTTAAGCTCTCAGTTTAATTAGAAAGCACTGGCCTCTTGTTAATTCTCAACTCACGTTTTTAACTGATAGACCTGAATGTGATACGGCAGATAACTGAAGGAAACTTGTGGCTGAAGGACACAGTGGGCGTGGTACCAAGGAATGCCTGGGCTATTGACCCTTTTGGGCATTCACCTACAATGGCTTATCTTCTCCGTCGAATGGGCTTTGACAATATGCTCATTCAAAGGACACACTATGAAGTAAAGAAAATACTGGCTCAAAAGCAAAATTTGGAGTTTATCTGGAGACAGAGCTGGGATAACTTCAATACTACGGACATATTTTGCCACATGATGCCATTTTACTCTTATGATATTCCCCATACTTGTGGGCCAGAACCAGCTATTTGTTGCCAATTTGACTTCTGGCGGTTGCCAGGCTTCGGGTCTGCATTGCGCTGTCCTTGGAGGTATGACCCACAACAAATCACAATTGAGAATGTACAGGAGAGGTCTGAGACGTTACTGGACCAATATAGGAAAAAAGCTACATTGTATAAGACAAATACACTTCTCGTGCCTCTAGGAGATGATTTTCGCTACATCACCATTGCTGAGGCAGATCTGCAATTTGAAAATTACCAAAAGATCTTCAATTACATTAATACGCATCCCAAGCTGAAAGCTGAAGTACAATTTGGCACTCTTCAAGATTATTTTACAGCTGTCAAGGATGAAATAGATGCTCGAAAAGGTAAAGTGAAGGTTCCCTCCTTGTCAGGGGATTTTTTCACTTATGCAGATAGGGTGCAGGATTATTGGAGTGGGTATTATGTGTCACGACCTTTCTACAAGTCTGTAGATCGGATTCTGGAGGAAACGCTTCGAGCAGCAGATGTATTGTCCTCTCTCTCTCTGGCATACTGTCAAGCAATGGGTCAGGGTCACTTTCCTCTCTCAATTTCTGAGAAGCTGACAGCTGCTCGCAGGACGCTTGCGTTGTTTCAGCACCATGATGGAATCACTGGCACCGCGAAGAATCATGTAGTGGTTGATTATGCGAGGAAGATGCACTCTGCCCTTCTGGATCTGCAGGAGTTTATGGCAAAGGGAGTGGGTGTCCTATTGGGTAGAGATGGTTCACAAGGCATGTGCAGGGATGCAGACCTTGATATTTTCATTCCTGAGAAAGAGCAAAGATCCCATGATGTTCTTCCAGTTAGAAGGTTAGCTGATGTTGTTTCTGATCATGTGCAAAGACTGGTTATATACAATCCCCTTGAGGAAGAAGTAAAGCAGGTTGTGATGGTTCTTGTAGAGCGGACGGATGTGTGTGTATTAGGGGCTGATTGGGAGCCTATTGTGAGCCAAGTCAGTCCTGAATGGGGCAATACAAGGGAGATGGCGACTGGCAAGCATCGCCTGCACTGGCAAGTTCAAGTTCCACCCCTGGGTTTGCAAACATTCTTCATCTCTACTTCAGAAGCTTCACACTCCTGCAAGGCTGCAGAAGTTGCACAAATTGAGGTTTTTCATGCAACTGATTCTTTTTCTTGTCCCTCTCCTTATAAGTGCACTCACACAGCAGAGAAGGTCGAGATACAAAGTCAGCATATTACACTGGCCTTCTCGGTCCAGGATGGACTTCTGCAGGGCTGGAAAAACCAGAGAACTAGTATGGAAGCTTCCTTACAGGAGGACATAGCCTTCTATTCCAGTCGTGGAAGTGGTGCCTATCTCTTTAAGCCACTTGGAGAAGCTAGCTCTATGGTCAGTCCAGGTGGCTTAATTATTGTAACTAAAGGGTCATTAATGCAGGAAGTCTTAAGTCATCCGAAGAGCATTTGGAGTCCCTCTCCTGCGAGCCGCAGGGCCCGTGTTTATAACGGGGTAGACACCGTGCAAGGTTACATAGCAGAGATGGTATATCATGTGGAACTACTTGACAATGTGTACAATGATAAGGAGCTGATTGTGCGATTTAAAACAGACCTTGATACAGGAAATACCTTTTTCACCGACTTGAATGGTTTTCAAACCGTCTCTAGAGAGACTCGCGAAAAAATTCCACTTCAGGGAAACTATTATCCAATGCCATCACTTGCATTCTTGCAAGAACCGAAGGGGCGTCGATTTTCTATTCATTCGCGCCAAGCACTTGGTGTAGCAAGCTTGAAAAGTGGGGCTCTGGAGGTGATGCTTGATAGAAGGTTGACTCGGGATGATGATCGAGGCCTTGGACAGGGCGTTCTTGACAATCGTCCCATGGATGTCACCTTCCACCTGCTTTTAGAAGGCAACATCTCGTCTCTCCCAAGGATTGCTGCATCCACGCCTCGGGTGCCATCACTACTTTCTCATCTGGTTCTGTCGCAGCTCAGCTATCCCATGCACACTTTCTTTGCGAAGGCAGAGAATGTGACAGATGCCCATCGTTCCCGCCTGCAGAAAACATTCGCTCCCTTGGCGATGAAGTTTCCCTGTGACTTACATATAGTGAGCATGAAAGTGGCAAAGCCATTAGACGATTTGAGTTCTAGAGCCACTAAGAAGGCAAGTTATGCCCTCACCTTACAACGAAGAGGTTGGGATCATTCATATTGCAGGAGGGGACAGATGCAGTGCAGTAGATTTTCTGACAAACCCATAAGTTTGTCCGACGTCTTTGGCGAACTTCAAATTTCTACTTCAGTGCTCTCATCTCTGAACTTATTGCATGATGCCTCCAAGGATATTGGTCAGGTAGAGCCCTCTGGCAGGAAGCAAGGAGGAGGATTCCGGGAGTCCAAGGGGCTTATAAGTATGGCGCCTATGGAGATACAATCGATGAAGTTGGATTTGTCCCTAGATAAGGAGAGCCTGTCTTTGCAGGCTGGCTAACTTCTCTCGCTTACGGCTGTGAAGATTTTGAGGCTTTCTGATCTGACAAAATGACAAACTTCTTGGCAAGAGCTGTTGTGATCCTACTTGCTCCATAGAGATGGAACTAATCAGCAGAAGAATTCTCTTCATCTCCAGCTGGGTTTTGTAAATTGAGCTCTTTTGTATGGCCTAAACAGAATTGCACTCACTCATTAAGTTGAATTCATACAGTTGAGTAGTAGCCTTGTGGTATGGGTGTCACATCCACAGGGCTCTTGTGAATTGGGCTCTGCATCAGAAGTGTCCTTGAAAATTGGTACATCTGAATTGTAAGCCTTGTGAAATTTGCTCTATCAAGAAGCATACGATTCTCAATTTCTATGTCTTTTCTAACTGTAAGGTTCGTGGGCTGTCCTAGAGCCACCATGGAGCATGTCCCTAGTATAATAGGCATCCTATGTGGCATGTGTAGCATTGCCAAAAGAGGCCTTGGTGCAAGAGTCATTAGGCATGAATAAAGCCCCCTAAATATGCAAATTTGAGTTTGGCTCTTAGAATAGGTTGTTCTAAGTTGTCATGCGTGAGGTAAGGAGATGTTACCTCCCTAGTGCATCTTTTCTGTAGTCATTTCCACCTAGTTATCAAATTCATTTTGTTATACACTAGTCAATTTCTGTTGAGCCATTAGTGTTGTAATCATAATGTCATTAGTATGGATGCAACTCTCATTTATCCAATCTAAACATATGGTCTCAGAGCTTGCATGGTGATTAATACTTGCTAATCATTTCTCTTTGATCTTAGCATCTATAATAAGCACCCATATTGATTCAAGTTACCAATGCTTGGGCATGTTCTTGGATCTCATCCTTAAGTCACTTCCCTTCGTGTTGGTTGGGATTAATTAGTGTGTGTGTAAGTAGTGAGTTACGTTTGCATTCAGGGTTAATAACATAATAAAGCCTCTTTTAAGCTTTGGTGTCATTTTGTTTATGCTGGACATAGCTCTCTATCATAGCTCTTGGATGAGCCTCTAATCACCCAAGTACTGAGATCGTCAACACACACTATCCTCCCTACAAGTAGGGAAATCTCTTTTTTGATAATAATGGCGAAGGGCCATTGTCCTTTTTGGGGCATCCGGTTGTAGTTGCAATGAGACTTCAAGTCCGCGAACGACCGCTCTGGTTCTCGAGTTTATCAAGCCGCTCCCGATTTGATCCACAACAGCTCGAATTGAGAGAGACTTCCAAGTCCGGGAATGGCCGTGTTTATGCAGCCGCTCCCAATTTGGTCCACCACAGCTTCACTTTTGGTGTCCTACTGTTGTGCTCCCAGCCAACTGCCGACCATATTTGACCCCATTTCGGGTCCTTAGGGGTTCATCCAGCTCGCAGCCATGCTTACCCAAAACCTTCAAAGAAGGCTTAACCTCTTACTCCATTCCGTAAGACCCTTGTTCATGCGGCAGGAGAGCATCCATGGGGCATTGACGAGGCACCCAAGAGCTCATTTTGAGCAGAAGGTGTGAATTTAATGGGGTCACAAAAGCTTGAAAGGGTGTTTTTGTTACACTTGTTATAATTCGACATGAAGCCACTTCTGAAGCTTATACAGTTAAGCAACCAAGCACAACATTTATTTGCGTTGTATGCATAAATGACCTTATAATTGTGCCTTTGTAAAAGAGGATAGACATTGGCCCTTTCTTGGAGAGTCTCTTAAAGGCTAAGATTGCTCTACTGGCACAATGAAGGAGAAGGGTATTCCTCAATTTAATGGTGAGGGTTTCATATTTGGCAAACCAAACTTAGGGGAGATTTGATGAAGAGGGCCTTATTGGTGGTAGTCATAACACCCTTAACCAATCAAGAGGGTACACAAACTAGAGCAATGGTCGTAGTAATTGTAGAAATGGAGAGCAAGCACTAGACATCATCATTAATTATGTCCATTTCATTGATGAGTGCAAAAGTGCACGTGAAGCATGGGTTGGCCTCCAATAAAATTTCGAGACGAGAGCAAAAGGAGCAAAATTAGCCTTAAATGACAACTTTACAAACTTACCATGGATGTAGAGGGGAAAACATAGCTAGCTAATTAGCAAATTTAAGAGCGTCATCACTCAACTTACCTAAATAAATTGTGAAGCCTTTGAAGATAAAAAAGTGGTCATCCTTTTGAGTACACTTCCACCTTCATATGATCACGTAGTCACTGTACTTGAGAAGAAAGATCCGGCTCCAATACTTCAAGAAGTCATAACTCTCTTCAAGCTGAGGAGAAGTGTTGGATTTAGGGTTGACAAGAAACACACATAGCTTGAAGAAGATGAAGAAGCTCAAGGCACGCAATAGACAACATATTGCTTTGTGCACAATGGAAAGATAAGTTAGCCATAGAATGATGGACGTATATACAATGCACGGGGGGAAAAACCTCCTAGTGAGGGAAAAAATGCCCGATGGTTCTAAGTGTGTTCACACACATCACTACCACATGTATGGTAACAACTCCCCCTTGGGAGTGATGCGATAAACGAGAGCTGACACCTAGTGTATAGAGAAGTGCCATGTCCTAAGAACACGATCAATCCACAAAGGGAAGTAAGCGCAAAGCTTTGCAAAAATCTTCGAACTTTTCATGAGTTAATGCCTTTGTGAATAGGTATGCAAGGTTGTCATGTATCGGCACATAAGCCAAACCGATCTCTCTTGCTGAGATTCTTTCTCTGGCATACTGATAATGCACCTCAATGTGCTTTGTGCAAGCATGAAAAGCTGGGATCCTTGCAATTGCCAATGCGCTCTGATTGTTAATGTAGATGATGTTGGCAGTGTCTTGTCTAACATCCGAATCAACCATAAGGCGTCTGAGCCATACACACTCAACCGTAGTTGTGAAGACTTCCCTATACTCAGCCTCACGACTGGAAGTGGCCACAACAGGTTGCTTCTTGCTCAACCATGTTATTCATGAACTGCCGAGTATGAAACAAAAGCCACTTACGGACACTTGCGTGTCATAACAACCAGCCCAATCTGAGTCCAAAAAGGCACATAGATCTGGTGGCAAAGGATAAAACATCCAAGATATAAAGTTCCACTCAAGTAGCAAAAGATCCTCTTAGCAGCCTACCAATGATTAGACCCTGGGCTATGCATAAATCCGCTGACTTGTGAGACTGCAAACTGAATATCTGGCCTCGTATTGCATACATAAATAAGGCATCCAACAACAGTCCGATAAAGAGTAACATCAACAGGATCACCAATATCATGAAGAATCTATTTCAAACCTCAATAGGTTTGCAATCCTAGATTCGGAACTTACATAGTAATGTCTCTATATAGTTGGATTGACACAAGTTAATACCACCATCAAACTAATAGTCACAAGTCTTTCATCTTGAAAGTAGCATTCAAATCAGCCTTGAATTTAGCAATGTGTATCTCATTCGGAACAGTAATCAACAAATCATCTATATATAGAATGACGATGATAAATACATCACCGTTACGCTTGACATACAAAGTGCTTTACGTTGGAATGTTACAAAAGCCTCGTTTAACCAAATGAGTGTCAACTTTCTCATACCAAGCACGAGACTGCTTCAACCCATACAAAGCCTTCTTACATTTGTACACTTTATCTTCTTGTCCTTTCTCGATAAAGGCAAAAAACTGTCATAAATGTCCTGTGAGCTTACATTACTTTCTCTAGTAAATGACAACAAAGGCTAGACATAATCTTCCACAAACACAACATCACATGAACCAAGATATGTTTGTTTGTAGATGATATAACACATAACCACAATACTATAACTAACAAAAATGCATTTAACAACCTTATTATCCAATTTTTTGGGCTGTGTTTCTGTCTTCAAAGCATAAGCTAAACAACCATAAATGCGCATGTGATCAATATAGGGCTTCTTATCATGCCATGCTTCATAAGGAGTCATAAAATGCAAAGATTTTGTAGGACACTTGTTAAGTACATAAGTAGCACACATGATAGCCTCAAGCCAAAACGAATGATGCAAAGATCAACTCTTGACCATACATCATGCCATCTCCGTAAACGACCTGTTTTTCATTTCAACAACACCATTTTTTTGATGTGTACACGGCACTATAAATTGGTGTTTTATCCCACAATTTGCCAAAAATGCATTAAACTCATGAGACATATACTACCGATCTGAATGGAGGGTGCCCATAGTACATTTAGAGACATTTTCAGCCATAGCCAAAAATTTCTTGAAGCACACTTCAGACTTAGCTTTAAGCGGATACACCCATGTATGCTTGAAGTAATCATCAATAAAAGTCACGAAGAATAGATAATTGCCTAAGGATGGAGTTTGCATAGGCCCAAAAATATCACTATGCACAAGTTGCAATCTGCATGTAGCCCTTATTAAACCATCCTTTGGAAACTATGAACACTGCATCTTTCCAAAATAATGTTACCATATACATTTGGTAGTGATGTGTGTGAACACATTTGGGACCGCCGGTGCATTTTTTTCCCGCACTAGGAGGTTTTTCCCTCCGTACATTGTATATACGCCTATCACTCTAGGGCTTGTTACCATATACATGTGGTAGTGATGTGTGTGAACACACTAGGACCGCTAGTGCATTTTTTCCCTCTTTAGGAGGTTTTTTCCCTTGCGCATTGTATATACGCCCATCACTCTAGGGCTATCTATCCATTAGGAAAAATATGAACCCTCTAGGGGCCCTTTGGGATTAAGGTTAATTAAAGGCCAGCCAATGAGAAGAGGGTGGTGGACACACTCTATGCCCTCAAAAATGTAGGGGGACAAAGTAGTTTTACACTTTTTAAATGGGCTCTTACCTAGTGAGAAGGTGGGGTGCGGGGGGGGGGGGGGGGGGGGGGGGGGGGGGGGGGGGGGGGGGTGGGTGGGCCATATGGAACCTCCAACTTCCCTCCTTTTTGATCCGGTTTTGAAAAAATCCCAAAAATTTGAAATTTTTCAAAAATTTCAAAACTCAAATTTAATTTTCTGAAAACCCCCCTAAAACTATTTTATGGTCAAAAAAGCATTTTTTGATCTCAAAAAGTCAAAACGTGCATCCAAAACCCCTAAAATTCAAAAATTTTTAAAAACTTTAAAAAAATCTTTTTTTGCTATCCAGAGCTCCCCCAAAAGTAGTTATTAGGCAAAAAGGGATTTTCTCTCTCTAGAACCCCTTTTCCAACCCCTCCTTGGTTGCAACCATCACACTCATCCTCTACTCCAACACTCTCTCTCTTTACACCATCTCCATTGCTGCAGCAAGGAAGCTCCTCTCTCCTCCCCTACCACCTTCCATTGCCACACCAAGCAAGGCTTATCCACCTTCTCCTCCCAGTGCCACACCAAGCAAGGGTTGTCCACCTTCTCCTCCCATTGCCACAAGGGTTGACCATTTTCTCATATCACTTTATCCCACCTACATTGTAGCAACAAGCAAGGTTCTTCTCCTCCTCCTAGTTTGCTTTGCTCAACCATGGCCAACTCTACTTCGCAAAGACGGCCAAAGGATGAGGTCATAGCACTTGCATGCCACAACACTAGAGGTGTAGATGATTAGTGGGTGCCACAAGAGTTCACCAAAGGTGCTTGGGTATACATGCAACCATCTGCTATTGGCCCTCATCGTGTGCGGAATCGTGCAAACTTGGATCTTCATTGGAAAGGAAAGCTCCTTGGCTTCAAGAACCGCAATATGTAAAGATGCGCATTACGAGGAATTAGGAAGGCTTTTAGAAGAGGACTGGGGTTTTGTGGAGGGCATGCACAATGGGGACCAGTATCGTTGTAAGGTTTGAGCTTCAGGTATTGGAATGCGCTATTTGAAATCCCGCACCTCCTTGTACATACGATTTCACTATGATCGTTGGATGTGCAAGCTTGGAGTGTGGACTCCCTTACAGAGTGTAGACGGCGCTATTGCAAGCTTTGACATTGCAGTGAAGATGCCCAACGATGCTTTGGAGGCAGTCCAAGTGAACAAGCATTGGACTCTCAGTAATGTTCGAAAATATTTGGTTATTATGGGTTTTGAGGCCCTTCAACAAGCACAATTTCGTTTACAAGGTCACAAGGTGAGAATCCTTCCACCACATTTTCAATATATCATGGTTTGTCGATCATTAGATGCTTATTGTAATGAATGTCCGCAGATTGGGAAGAGAATGGAAGACAAATTGAAGGTCGAGGAGGACTGGGGGATAGATGGAACTATGCTATTGATCTTATAGCTTTGTAACTCTTGCAATTTTCATATTGATCCCCGCTGTAATCAACATGATTTGCTTTGGCAAATCATGCCTTTGAATATAATTTTTTGCATTGGGATGAGAAATCATTTTTTGGTGAAAGTGCCTTTTTTTTTTAATGTCTTAAAAAAAGGGTACATTATAAAAGGGGGGCCACCTAACTCATTCACTATTTTCACTTTTGCAACTCTTGAGCTCCTCCACTCTCTATCCACACCCCAGGCTAAACATGGATGCTGCCACAGCCTCTGCATATGTACCCACATCCACCCCTTTGTCACGCTTCATCCTCTTCCTCGAGGACACCAAATACAAAGGGAAGTTGGACCTCCACACCTTTTTTACTCGTCTCCCTGACCTTGACGCCACAGTTGCCCTTCACATGGATGCATTTGAGGAGATTTCTGCGTTCATGGAGGAGCACATCATAAAATATTCTGTATCTATCCCCCCACATGCAAGGATCTGGGTGCCTTGCGATCTTTTGCGCTATATACACAAAGGTGATCGCCCATTCTCCAAGCGGTTGCAACGATTCCAAGAAATTGCAACCAATGCAGGCCATTACTTGGATGAGCAAGCCCCTGGGGTGTCAGCGCTCAAGAAGCGCAAGTTGGGGGTGGAGTACCTTTCTCGGCTCGCAACATTTATCTTCTTGGTGAGAGAGGAACCTGATTTGGAGGAGCTCCGCTTACCACACCTTCAAGTTGGGTCCTTCATCAAGGACACCAAGGAGCAGCAGGTTATCCCCATGAACCCTGCAGCGGAAGGAAAAGCACACCAGCTCGAGTACCCTAGGGGTCTTGAGGAAGTGGTTGAGAAATCCATAGTTGCGGCTGGCCCTAGTGACACTCCAGTGCCACTACCACTGACGGATGTGGCTATCCCAGAGGTAGAAATTAGCCGCTTCTCCTCAGTGTTAGTGGATGGGGAGGAGTTTGTGTTCCTGCATGATTTGGAAAAAGCATTTGGCCTACGCATGGATGAATGCTTGAGCGTGCTATGCAACAGCAGCAAATGTCCCTTAGACAATACGCCAGATTCCCTAGAAAGCAAGCTCTTGCCAGATGGGGACTCTGTTGCTGACACTATTGTAGTTGTATGTGCGGAGGTCCTGGCAGCAGAGCAGTTGCACGTGGCTGATGTAGATTTCCAAGCCACGCAAGCCAAGGTTGAGGCTGCTAGGATGCCTATGCCATTATGCAACCTCCCATCTGATGATCCAAAGCTTGTATCTGTGGTGCATGGAAGCATTGACTTGGATGCAAAGGGCAACAGGGAGGAGGACGACAAGGAGCAGGAGGTAAACTATATCCTAATTTTCATGTCACTATTTTATCCTTCGTTGTCTTTTTTCTCAACCTTCATCGGTTTATGACAGGATGTTGTGGAGGTTGATGATTTTGTTGCAAGGACGGGTGGCAATCGGACGGGCTTTGGATCTCAAGCTTCCCTTGCGCATTACCTCGGACAACTCCCCCCTGGCGATGTGGCCATTATCCATAATGAATTTACTCCCCAAGGCCATTTTATGACTTGGTCGTTAAAAGCTTTGAGCAAGTTTTTGTGTTTGAGTACCATTGCTCAAACTGCGCATCAAGTGTTCCTAGTGCGTAGACCCTTGTATGCACAGCGTTTGGCACTGGCTTTCGTGGTAAAGTGCTTGCCCAGATAGGGATACATGCTTCCATTGGCTCAACTGACCCAAATGCCATAGCGCAGTCCCTCTTGACTGGGGAGTTGCCTTACGCGCAAAATAGGCGCCAGGAAATGGTCAAAAAAATTCTGAACTCCTCAGATACATGATGTAAAATCACCGTGCTAGAAGGAATAAAAAATATTTGAAATTGTCTCTCTATATTGCAAATTCTTTTCAATCTGATTTGTCAATCTTGAAAATTGTTTCAATTGGTGATATGAATTGTTTTTTTACTTTGTTATTTCAAGGTATGTAATTGCAGTCAATTTGAGTATAATTGTGATTTTTAAGTACCCTAGGGGGTTAGATTAGCCTATAAGGGGCAAAAAATGCATGGCCACAAGGGCGCGCAAATGGCCCATCCATCAGTTTTGGATGGGCCATTTGCGCGCCCTTGTGGCCAGGCATTTTTTTGCCCCTTATAGGCCAATCTACCCCCTAGGGTACTTAAAAAGCACAAATTTATTGCAATGGATTGGTTTTGCATCATTCATTTAAATGCAACCTTTTTATGGCAATTCCAGTATATGTTCACACTCAAGGACACTAGAAAAGCTCAAATCAATTATGAAATGAAGTTTCCAGCAAACTATCACTTGCTTTAGCTCTACCTACTACACCCTTGCACCAAAAAGTCAAATTACATTGGACACTTGGTTTCACAATATGTTATTTGTTTTGATATCCTATAAGGAATTCAAAGCTTGAAATGACCAAAAAAAGGTGTCCATAAGGATCCATATAAAATATTGATGCAAAACCAATAGGTTTTAGTAAATTTGGTTATTTTAAGTACCCTTGGGGGTAGATAAGCCTACAAGGGGCAGAAAAAGGCCTGGCCACAAGGGCGCGCAAATGGCCCATCCATCAGTTTTGGATGGGCCATTTGCGCGCCCTTGTGGCCAGGCCTTTTTCTGCCCCTTGTAGGCTTATCTACCCCTAAGGGTACTTAAAATGCACAAATTTACTGAAATTGACTGCAATTACATACAAAACTTGAAATTACAAAGATAATAGACAGAGTAGACACAACTGTTGATCATATTGTCATTGGAAAGTCAAATCATTACAAAGATAAGGGTGCGCAATACAAAAAGAGGGGTAACTTCGGCTAATGCTCGAAGTCTCGTCGCAATCGTCGTGCAAGCTGCATATCTTTTGGCTGTATTGTCACTCGCTTTGCATGAATGGCACATAGGTTGGTATCTTCCAACACTGAAATGATGTGGGCCTCTGCAGCTTCTTGAATAGCCTCTAGCGCTATTGCTTGCATTCTATACTGATTTCCATAGCTTTGAAGAACTTCCTTCACAGTGCGAGCAAAGGGGGCGCGTCGAATCAAGAGCTCCGTCGTCTTCTGGTAGTGGCGGATTTCTGCAAATGCCCTTGCTATTTTTCGGCGCCGCTGCGGTTGTCTTGGGGGCACTTGCACATTTGCTGGCGGGCGGCGTGTAGGCTTCTTGAAAAACTTAGACTTGCGTCTGTTTACATGCTTAGGGGCTGGTTCTGCAGCCTCTTCTGATTCTTCCTCTTCCCTTGGTTGCCGATCTTGTCATGTGGGGAGAGCTTCCTTGCCTTGAGGCAATGTCTTCCCCCCAACGGCCACCCGGTGTGTGCACGGTATTTTTTCTCACAGCCATGGTGGCTCACTCTCTGATTCGGTGTCTGTATTGACCACCCGAGTCCTGGATGGTCCTGCTTGTGATTGGGGGCGCGACGGCTGCTCCCTATCGGACTCTGATGTTTGCTGGCCCTCTGCTTCTCTCCAGCGCTAGGCACGTTGCTTCATTCTCTTTCTAGGTGTTATATCTTGAGGAGGTGGAGATTCAACAGTCCTTGATGACTCTCGTGTCCTACCACCATGCCCACTACCAGAAGAGTTCCTGGAACGGCCAGGTGTTCGTGGCCGTTTTCTTGTGCCTTTAAGCCATGACGGCTTCTCACATCCTTGGAGGGTGTTTTTGTTGGCAGGCGGATGCTCTTTCGCGGTTTGTTTTTGGTGCGCGCCATTTCGTTGGTAAGAGCTCACCTGTTCTTAAGAAATGAGTGATTTATGAGAGCATGCAATATTTATAAGGGCCCATTTAAAAAGGGCCCTGTTTACACTAATTTTTTTAAAAGAATTATTATTTTTTAAATAAACATGTCGCTAAGAGTTGGACCCTGCGTTCACGTTTAGTGACTCGCGCAGTATCCACTTTGATCCTTGTCGCACTCTGCATCGCCGCCATGCAGCATGCTTGGTGGGACCTTGCGACATTTGCCACTTGTTGCTATGCTCTTGAAGACTCCATTTGCGCACTTCAATAGAAATCTTGGATTGTCGCGCACGCTCCATTGTGAGCTTACGAGAAAATGTTGTGCGAAAAAACCAGTTGAACATCTCCTCCAAATAATTGGATTGCACCACTCCACCACCATGTCGAGTATTTTTGAAGTACACTCCCCTTGATCGATAATGGGACTTCTCCATGCCTTGAGTGCTAAAAATTTCAAGCTATCCATACTTGTGCATAGAAAATGCACCATGCGCAAACAAGATATGCTGTTCACATGAGCAAACGATCCACATTAGTAAATAAAAACAATCCCTTGTAATGAATACACCATGAATGACTTACCATGTAATGTGTGATGTTATTTTCACCCCAAGAAAGGGTGAAGACCTTGGTAAAATCCACCAAAGCTTCTTGAAATGATTGCTATTGTTCTTCTGTTGTGCTGTTAAGGCTCATAAGCTTGACCATTTTATCAAAATGGGCCCAAACTTGCTTGCGCTTGTTTGCAAGCTCGCCATTTGAATCATTGTCAGTAGTAGCTTTGCATAACTCCTTCCAAAGCTCCCAAAGGTTACCTGCCTGCTGGTTGGAGCTGCTTTGAGCATCATACGACTTGGATTTCCTTGGGAAACTTTCTTCAAAAAGTGTCTAGCTTTTTGTCCACTCATTGACACTTGTTGAGCAATTTCATGGGCCTCCCCTGTGTTCTTTGCAGCAACTATAGACACATTTCCACCGTGACAGCCAATGGAATTCAAGAGTACCTCCACTCTTTCGATCGCTTCCTGGGACTTTTCTAACGGTTTCATTGTGAAAGCATAGTCAATGTGGAGCTTCAATAGCCTATCAAAAATACGCATGAATGCATGTAATGTACAAAAATGTACATTCGATAGAGGAAATCGAAAGATTGGATTCCAAGTGTGGTCCTTTTGATCACGGTCTGGGGCATTGAGCATGGGACATCTCAGAATAGAAGCTTCCCATTCTCTACCTTCATCTCCGACATCATGACAATCTAACCCTTGTTCTCCATGCCCTTGCCATGGAAGCATGTAACTGGTCTTTGCAGTGCTCTTATGTGATTTTTGTCCATTAGGTTTGTACCCTCGAGTGCAAAATGGACAAGGCATGAGAGAAGAAGCCCCTTGTTTGCAGCCAAGCAAACACTTTATGGTCTTCAAATCCCCACCTAAGTGCCACTCCACATCATAACTACCAAAGCCCTCAATCTCCAACTTCTGACCTGCAATTTGGGAGTGTATTACTTCTGTGATCCATGGAGTTCTCTCAAAAATCCACGAAAGTACTCCATTGGTCTCTTTGGGCACCTCAATAGCACCCAACCACCAAATGTCTTTCTCTGATTGCACGCTAAAAGATAGGGTGGGATATGGCTCGACTGAATCCCTTCGCTTGGTTTGCAGAAGGGCCTCGTTCATTAGAGTGACACTTAGCCTCTCTAACCTTCGGCCTTTCACTATTTGACACTCATCGAGTTTCAGCACAAAAGCAACTTTTGTGCCAAGCACTACAAAATAAATAGTGCTAAGACCTTAAACTTCAGCTTCTATGAAAATAATAATACCAAAGAAAAAAGTAAAGTGTGTCACCTTCTTTAGGTAACTCGTAAAATCTAAGCATGGCTTCTTGAAGCCTTCTAAGATCCACGAAAATATTGTTCCACATTGTGTAAGGAAAGCCCTTATTCGAAGGTCTTATGGATTGTTTCTTACATTTTTCCCTTGTCTTTGTTACGCACGAAGTATAAAGGGAAGTTGGCATTGTGTCCTCAATGTGTAGGTATGTCCCAATGCGGGAGAACACATCTTTGTTTGTGGCCTTCTTTGCGAGCTTGACCTTGTGAGGAACGGGAAATAGGTTTTCCACAATGCCATGTTCTTTGAGGGCATCCTTTAGGAGTTGAAAAATAGCCTGATAGGCTTTGGTGCTGATTCCAGCCTCATCACAAGCTTGTTGAACGTCATCATCATTAACCACATTTCTTAATTTACGCATAAGGTCCTTGGTGACTGCATCCTTAATGTGCTTACCTCCAGGTGATTGTAAGATAGAAATAACGTCCTTGGTATTGAGACAACTAGTGAGAAGGTTGACTCGATTATCTTGGCTTGTTCCACCGCATGCCTCCTGGATGAAGTTTCTAGCAACAAATAAACATAAATGTTAGAAAATAGTGTGAAGTAAGAATGCAGCATGCAAGTAAAGACCAAATCACCTTGTGGCTGTAACTCGTCGTTTGCGTGCTCCTCCGGAATGTGCAAGAGTTTCAATGGTTGAATACGGGCGTTTGCGTTCCCTTGCACCAAGGGGTGTTTCTTTCAAGTATGTGATGGTGTTGGTAAGCTTCTGGATGTGGGACTCCTTTTCTTGCATTTGTTGTTCAAGACTTTTAACTACCCTCTCCGAAGAGGCAACACTCTCTTGTAATGCCGTCGTCTTGAGGTGAAGAGCTTGACATTCGTGCATCCACATATGCAAAGAAGAACCTGCACCCATACATAGCCGCTTGCAATAGCCTAACAAGCCTGCTTCTCCCCTCCCAAGAAATTGAAGAAATGTGGAAAGGCTATTAAACGGTGGATGGAAGCGGCTTATAGGATCGTAAGGGTACAAATGGCCATCCACCCAAATTTCAACATTGGTCTCACAAGCGGTGCGAGGTTCCTGTGATGACCTTTGATCACCTTCACTAGTGGTCTTCGATGCAAATGTCGTGGGTAAGCGAATATGTATGCTTTTGGTGTGCGGAGTACGTGGTGGTGGAAGCAAACCATTTGTGATGTCCGTGAGCACCATGTAAGCTGTTGCCTGAGGAAGCAAATGATGAAAAGATAGAGGGGGAAGGGTAGAGAGGTCGAGCAGGATGGGAGGAGAGGAGGGAGGGAGGGGAGGGAGGGGGGAGGGAGAGGGAGAGGGAGAGAGGAGGGAGGAGGAGGAGAGAACAAAATGTTTATTACTTTTTGGGGGAAAAGATTTTTGAAAAAATGAACTTTCTAAGCTTGTGGGTTAAAAAATGGGTCAAAAAATGATTTTTGGATATGTATATATGTTGGGAGGGAGTTTTAAGTAAAAAACAAATAAAAATGAATTTTTTTAAAAAAAGTCAAATTTTGACTCTTTTTGACCCACGGAATTGCTGATGTGGACACACCCCTATGCTTCCTTCACTTTAAAAAAAGCTAGAGAGAGAAAGCAACCCTTTAGGTCCACATCCTACATTTGTCTAAAAAAAAGGCTAGAAAAGCCTACTCAAAACTACCTTCTTCAATGCCCTTGCCCCCTAAACCCCACACAACATTAGCCTTAATCCCTAAAAATTAGGATTCCTTACAAGGCCCATGCAAGGTTCATATTCCTCCTAATGTTTCCATTACACACTAAGTAACACACTCTCTATTGTGTGCCTTGAGCTTCTTTTGCCTTCTCCAAGCTGTGTGCATTTCTTTGCAACCCTAATTTCAACAATTGGTATCAAAGTAGGTTGCGTCCTCCCGGGCTTAGTCGCCAGCTGCTCCAGTACATGCCTGCTCACTTTCTCCGATTTCAGTGAGCTTTGGCGAGCGTTCGCAGGTCAACAAATATTTTGGGGGGCCTTGTAGAGCATTGTCTGCTCAGATTTTTGATTTGGGCTCATTTCGGCCTCCGTTTCCACTACAGGCAGTACTGCACAGGCTATTTTGTCATTTTGTGCAGAGTTTCTGTCAGTGCTGTTTTCTGCATAACAGGTGCCTTACAGTCTTCTACAGTTTGTGCTATATAGCACGTGTTGTTCCCGCTCCGTTTCTCCTATTTTTGGGCAGTTTTCACATCAGGTGCAGTATTTACCATGGCTGACAACAACAACATAGATGTGTTCAAGATGTTTGCTGCTGAGGACAGGTTGGATGGGGACAACTACCCTATGTGGGCTTATATGATGCAGCATGTTCTTGTGTCAAAGGGCGTCTGGAACATTGTGCAGGGCATTGATGTACGTCCTGGTTATGAGGATGTAGGCGATGTTGAGGATGTTGCAGGTCTTGTTGCAAGGATTGCTGCGTTAGAGTTGTTTTGCCTACAGCAGAACAAGCTCGTTGGGATGTCAAGGATGCGCAGGCTCATCCATTGATTGCGTTGTCTGTGAAGCGCACCATTGTTCCTCACATCCGTTCAACAAAATCCGCAAAACAGGCTTGGGATATTCTAGCAGGTCTTTATGCAAGTCGCAATAAGGCTAAAATTGTTGTGTAAAGAGCTGGAGTCGAAGATTATGCATGAGGAAGATGATATGGACACTTTCCTTGCTGGTGTCAAGGATATCAATGAGAAACTCATTTTTGCAGGTGAAGTCATTTCAGACAGTTCCCTAGTGCAGACTGTTCTTGATGCCTTACCAGATTCCTACTAGACTTTTGCTAGTACTTGGAGACTTATGGCCCAAGGAAATCCTGAAGTTGTTAAGTTTGATGCATTATGCACATTGCTCTTGCAAGAGTCACTTTCCAGAAAAAACAGGACTAGGCAGCGTGCAATTGAACATGCTTTTATTTCTTCTCAAAGAAAGGGTGGTAACAACAATGCAGCCACTTCTTATGGTTCTGCTGTGAGTGGCAAAAATTCTTTTCCTAATGCTTCTGCTGCTGGAAACACTTCTTCTGGCAATTCTGGTGATTAGGGCAAAAAGAAGATGCGTTACCATTATTGTAAAGCTAATGATCACTTGATCAAGTCATGTCCTAAGTTGAAGGCCAAAGAGGCTAAGAAGAAAGAGGGTGGTTCCACTGCAAATGCTGGTTCCACTACAAATGCAGCCATTGTTGAGTCTTCTGTGAAAGGAAACTCTAATGCTGATGTTGATGCAGAATGGGCGCAGAGTGCACTTACAATCCTACTGTCCATGATGCATGCTTGTCGGTTGCTGCAGATTCACATGTGTGGTATTTCGACAGTGGTGCTACAAAGCACATTACCTCACATCGTGAATTGTTTACCTCTCTCGAGTCTGTCCCTGATGGGAATTCAGTCACTTGTGCCAACAATGCCTCTTACCCAGTTCAGGGAGTTGGAAAGATTGTGCTTATTGCAGCTAATGGCAGTTCTTTCACACTTGTTGATGCACTTTATGTACCTGGGATCAAGAAGAATCTCTTGTCTGTATTCGCACTTGCTAGACTTGGACTTGTAGTCAAATTTGTGGATGACAGATGTATAGTTCACGATCTCAGTTTTGGTGATGAAATTGTTGCATCTGGCCTTTTGTGTCATGGGCTATATAAGCTCACTTTGTATGACAAGTGTGGACAAAATTTTGCAAATGCTGTTCCAGATTATAGCGCAATTTTAGATGCAAAACTTTGGCATGCACGTTTTGGTCATCTGAATTTTGCCAGTTTGCTGCGTTTGCAAAAATCTGATATGGTTGCTTCTTTACCGCCTCTTGAAGCACCTATCAAACATGTTTGTGAAGGCTGTATTTTGGGTAAGATGCAGCATTCTAAGTTTCCAAAGGATGGTTCAGTTCGGGCCACATGCAGGTTGCAGCTTGTGCATAGTGATGTTTGTGGGTCCATGCAAACTCCGTCCTTGGGCAATTACCTGTACTTCGTGACTTCCATTGATGATTACTCCAGGCATGCATGGGTATTTCCGCTTAAAGCGAAGTCCGAAGTTTTTATGTGCTTCAAACAATTTCTGGCTATGGCTGAAAATGTCTCGAAATGTACTATGGGCACCCTCCGTTCCGATCGAGGGGGGAATATATGTCTCATGAATTTAATGCATTTCTGGCTAGTCGTGGGATAAAACACCAATGTACAATGCCTTATACACCTCAGCAAAATGGTGTTGCTGAGAGGAAAAACACGTCACGTACAGAAATTTCACGATGTATGGTCAAAAGTCAAGCTTTGCCACATTCTTTTTGGCTTGAGGCCATCATGTGTGCCACTTATGTACTTAACAGGTGTCCTACGAAAGCTTTGCAGTCTATTACTCCATATGAAGCATGGCATGATAGAAAGCCTTCTATTGAGCACATGCGTGTTTTTGGCTGTTTGGCATATGCTTTGGTGCCACAAGTGCATTGCAGAAAATTGGATGATAAGGTTGTCAAATGTATTTTTGTTGGTTATAGTGCTAAAAGCAAAGGTTACAGGTTGTATCATCCACAAACAAAACGTATTCTAGTTTCACGGGATGTAGTGTTTGTGGAAGATTATGTTCATCCCTTGCTGACATGTACTAGAGACATTAATGTAAGCTCACACGACATTTATGACACTTTGTTGCCTCTTTTCAGTGGTGGAAATACGAATGTAAGTTCCAATGAGGCAATTGTACAGCCTATGGGGGTTTTTGAAAATGTTACAGATCAGCCTATTACTGATGCAGATGTACATGATGTACTTGATGAGGAAAGGGCTGAAAATGAGCAGGCTAGAGGTATGCCAAAATGGCTGGTGCACACTTTGCGTGATAGTAAATTGGATGCACCTTTGTCTAGTTGTACTCGTTCAGGATCTTGCCATGCATCTTGTGCATTAGATTGTTATGCTTTGGCTCTCTCTAGCTTACATGATGTTGAGGAGCCTCTGTCTTTTGATGAAGCGCAAAATTCAGAAAATTGGATGGCTGCCATGCAATCAGAATATGATGCACTTATAGAAAATGACACATGGACTTTATGTGATTTGCCTCCTGGCAAAAAGGCCATTGGTACGAAGTGGGTTTACAAGTTAAAACGCAAGCCGGATGGTGAGATCGATTGCCATAAGACTCGACTTGCTGCAAAGGGTTATGCACATCAAAAAGGCATTGATTATGAAGAGACTTTTGCTCCCACTTGTTGTATGACTACTGTGCATTTTCTATGTGCATTGGCAGCTCATTTTGGTTGGGATGTACATCAATCAGACATTGTTACTGCTTTCTTGACTGGTGACATATTTGAGGAAGTTTATGTAACGCAGCCTCGCGGTTTTGTCATAAAAGGACAAGAGGAAAAAGTGTGCAGATGTAAGAAGGCTTTCATTACTTGGGTATACAGTTTAAGTAGTGTGATGGTGGTATTGCCTTGTGTCAGAAAAGTTACATAGAGACATTTCTATGTAAGTTTGGACTTGAGGATTGCAAACCTATTGCCACTCCCATGGAAACATGTTTGAAATTGAGTCTACATGATGCTGGCGATCCTGATAATGTCACTCTTTACCAAACTGCTGTTGGATACCTCATTTATGTATGCAACACGAGGCCAGATATTCAGTTTGCAGTCTCACAGGTCAGCATATTTATGCATAGCCCAGGGTCTAAGCATTGGTAGGCTGTCAAAAGGATTTTCCGCTACCTTAGTGGCACTTTACACCTTGGCTTGTTTTATCCCAAGGGGGGATCATTGCCGCCACACTTACATGCTTTTTCGGACTCAGATTGGGCTGGTTGTTTTGACACGCGAGTGTCCACAAGTGGTTTTTGTTTCATGCTTGGCAGCTCATGTATATCATGGTTGAGCAAGAAGCAACCTACTGTGGCCACTTCGAGTTGTGAGGCTGAGTATAGGGCAGTCTTCACAGTTACGGTTGAGTGTGTATGGCTCAGACGCCTTCTGGCTAATTTGGGTGTTGGACAGGACACTGCCGACACTATCTACACTGACAGTCAGAGCGCATTGGCAGTTGCGAGGAACCCAGTTTTTCATGCTCGCACAAAGCACATTGAGGTGCATTACCACTATGTCAGGGAGAGGCTCTCAGCAGGAGAGATCGGCTTGGCTTATGTGCCAACACACGACAACCTTGCAGATCTTTCCACAAAGGCATTGTCTCGTGAGAAGCTTGAAGCTTTCCGCAAAGCTTTGGGCTTACTTCCCTTTGTGGACTGATCATGTCGTTAGGGCATGACACTTCCCTTTACTCATGTGCCAGCTCTCGTTCACTGCATCACTCCAGGGGGGATTTGTTACCATATACATGTGGTAGTGATGTGTGTGAACACACTAGGACCGCCGGGGCATTTTTTCCCTCTTTGAGGTTTTTCCCCCCGTGCATTGTATATACGACCATCACTCTAGGGCTATCTATCTTTCCATTACACACTGAGTAACGCACTCTCTATTGTGTGCCTTGATCTTTCTTCGTCTTCTCCAAGCTGTGTGCGTTTCTCTGCAACCCTAATTCCAACAGGGCTAACTTATCTTTCCATCTCACACTAAGTAATACTACTCTCTATTGTGTGACTTGAGCTTCTTCATCTTCTCCAACCTGTGTGTGTTTTCCTATAACCCTATTTCCAACAATTGGTATCCGAGGAGGTTGCATCCTCTCGAGTATAGTCGTTCAACATCGCCAACACACGCCTGCTCACTTTCTCTGATTTGGGTGAGCTGCAAGTGCAGGTACTTTCCATGGATGACAATAACACAGATGTGCTCAAGATGTTTGCTACTAATGATAAATTGGATGGGGACAATTCCTTCAAGTGCAGGCACTTTCCATGGCTGACAACAACACAGACGTACTCAAGATGTTTGCTACTGACGATAAATTTGATGGATGGGGACAATTACCAATGTGTCCTTTACATGATGCAACATGTTCTTGTATCAAAGGGCGCTTGAAATGTTGTGTAGGGCATTGATGTACGTCCAAGTTCTGTGGATACAAGTGATGTTGAGGATGTTGCAAGTTTTGGTGGTAGGATTGCTGTTGCTAGAGATGTTTGCCTACAGCTGAGCAGGATCGTTGGAATATTAGAGATACACATGCTCATGCATTAATTGAATTATTTTTGAAGCGCAGGATTACTCTTCACATTCGCTTGGCTAAATCAGCTAGACAGTCTTGGGATAATTTGGATGGTCTTTATGCAAGTCGCAACAATGAGGCTAAAATTGCATTGTTGTGTAAAGAGATGGAATCGAAGATTAAGATGACATAGACATTTTCCTTGCTAGTATCATGGATATTAATGAGCAACTCATTTTTGCGGGTGAAGTTATTTTTAACAATTCCCTTGTGCAGACTGTTCTTGATGCTTTGCCAGATTCTTACAAGACTTTCCCTAGTACTTGGAGACTAATGACCCAAGGAAATCCCGACGTTATCAAGTTTGATGCATTATGCACATTGCTATTGGATGAGTCACTTTCAAGAAAAAACATGGCTAAATAGTATATATGTGAATAGGATTTTATTGCTCCTCAAAGAAAAGATGGTAACAACAATGTAGCCACTTCTCATGGTTCTTTAGAAGTGAGTGGAAAATAACACGTTCCTAATGCTTGTGCTAGCAACATCTCGTCTAGGAATTTCGGTGAAAAGGGCAAAAAGATGATGCATTGCCATTATTGCAAAGCTAATGATCACTTGATCAAGTAGTGTCCTAAATTGAAGGCGAAAGAGGCCAAGAAGAAAGAGGAAGGTTCCACTACAAGTACATCTATTGTAGAATCTTGTGTGATAGGAGATTGTGATGCTGATGTAGATGCAGAGTGGGCATTTAATGCAAAGTGCACTTATGGTCCTTCTGTCCAAGATGCATGTATGTCAACTGCTACAGATTCACATGTGTGGTACTTTGAAAGTGGTGCTACAAAGCACATTACGTCACATCATGAATTGTTTACCTCTCTCGAGGTTGTCCCTCATGGGAATACATTCACTTGTGCCAACCATGCCTCTTATCCGGTCAAGTGAGTTGGAAGGATTGTGTTGACTATTGGGAATGGCAGTACTTTCACACTAGTTGATGCACTTTATGTACTTGGGATAAAAAGGAACCTTTTGTATGTATCTGACTTGCTAGACTTGGTCTTGTTGTCAAATTTGTGGATGACAGATATACAATTCATGATCTCAGTTTGGTTGATGAAATTGTTGCATCTGACATTTTATGTCGTGGGATGAATAAGCTCAATTTGTATGAGAAGTGTGGGCAGAATTTTGCAAATGCAGTCGTGGATTCAAAGGTTGTTTCAGATGCAAAACTTTTCCATGTACATTTTGGACATCTGAATTTGACTAGTTTGTTGGGTTTGTAAAAAATTGATATGGTTGTTTCTTTGCCGCCTCTTGAAGCACTTGTGAAGCATGTTTGTGAAGGCTATATTTTGGGTAAAATGTAGCATTCAAAGTTTCCAAAGGATGGTTCAATTAGGGCTACATGAAGATTGAAGCTTTTGCATAGTGATGTTTGTTGGCCCATGCGAACTTTGTCCTTGGGCAATTACCTTTACTTCGTGAATTTCATTGATGATTACTCCTGGCATGCATGGGTGTATCTGCTTAAAGCTAAGTCCGAAGTGTTTATGTGCTTTAAGCAATTTTTGTCTATGACTGAAAATGTCTCTAAATGTACTTAGATACCCTCCATTCAGATCGAGGGGGGGAGTATATGTCTCATGAGCTTAATGCATTCCTGGCTAGTCGTGGGATAAAACACCAATGTACAATGTCATATACACCTTAGCAAAATGGTGTTGCTGAAAGAAAAAATAGGTTGCTTACAGATTTGACACGATCTATGGTCGAGTCAAGCTTTACCACATTCATTTTGGCTTGAGGCCATCATGTGTGCTACTTATGTGCTCAACAAGTGTCCTACAAAAGCTTTGCGGCCTTTGAATCCATATGAAGCATGGCATGATAGAAAGCCATCTATTGATCACATGCACATTTTTGCTTGTTTAGCTTATCTTTGGCGCCACAAACGCAACGCAAAAAATTGGATGATAAGGATGTTAAATACATATTTATTTTATTACAGTACTGAAAGCAAAGGTTATAGGTTATACCATCCACAAACAAAGTGTATCTTGGTATCACAAGATGTTGTGTTGTGGAAGATTATGTTCAACCCTTATTGTCATGTACTAGAGACAATAATGTAAGCCCACATGACATTTATGACAATTTATTACCTCTTTTCATTGGTGAAAACTTGAATGTAACATCCAATGAGGCAAGTGTACAGCCTATGGGGGTTTTAGAAAATGCTATGGATCAGCCTATTACTGATGTAGATGTACATCATGTACTTGATGTGGAAAGGGCTGAGAATGAGAAAGCTATAAGTATGCCAAAATGGCTGGTGCAACAATATAAGAACTATAATTCTTAATTGGGTAAAAATAGCTTTTATATATTAACAAATTGATGAGTTTGGCCTAGGATTTTCAGCCCCTTCATATCACACAATACAAAATGATCTCTTGGACCAATGTTACATTGAAGTCAAAGAGCGTGTTTCCAAAATAATACTTGGGAATATTTCTCTTTCAGGATGCATAATTGTGAGTGATGGTTGGTCTAATATTCAAAGAAGACCACTGATCAATGTAATGCCAGTTTGTCCAAGGGGAGAAACATTCATAAAGGCGATTGACTATTTCGATGCAATTAAAAGTAGCAAATACATTTTTGAGGTCTTGATTAATTTAATTAAAGAAATCAGAGCTGAACATGTCGTCAAGTAGTCATGTACAATGTAAAGAACTGTAAAATGCTAGAAAATTAATAAAAAAGTGTCTTTCACACATTTTTACCAATGGTTGTAATACGCACAGCTTAAACTTGGCGATGAAGGATTGATACACTAGTGAATAAACCACATGGTTCGCCAAAATAATTGACACAGCATGACAAGTTGTGAAATTTATCTTGAAACGAAAAAAGAGTGCTCAATTTGTACACAACGTGCATGTCAATGATTTTTAAACTTCCTACTAAAACTCGGTTTTGCATGCACTTTCATACATTGGAATCACTTCTCCGCAATAAGTGCACTGTGATTGACACTTTCAATTGCACGGCGTTTGACGAATGGTAGCTTGAGCAGAAAGAAAAAGTGAAAGAGAAAATTACATGTCTACGTGGGTCCATAAACAAGGCTACTTGGTGGAGGAGTGTAATGGATGCATACCATGTAATGATGCCCGTTATGTTCGCGATTCGCAACCTTGATCAGAAGGCACCAAATATGGACAAAGTCTGGATGACATGGTGGTCACTCCAACAAAGTCTTGAAAATCATGCGGAGCTAAAAGAGTCTATTAGAGAAGGAGTGGCAACTACCATTCTTTGTCAAACAACAAAGAATCTTGGCCAAGTATTTTCATGCAAGATGGAAGAGTGCTCATAGTCTACTCCATAGTGTGGCTTACATGATGAATCCAGAGTATCGAAATTTAAATATGATGTCCAATACAGAGGTGGTCAGCAATTTCTATCCCATGGTCAACACGTTCTACTCCAAGGTTCATGACCAAATTGATTTTATCAAAGAAATAAGTGCATTAAGACTAAAAAAAGGTCCTTTTGCGAATGAGTTTGTACAATCAATGGCAAAAGAGCAACTTGCATGGAAGTGGTGGATGATGAATGATGGAGAGTATTACTTGACCTTACATACCTGTGTAATGAAAGTACTAGCACAATATGTAGCAAACTCAAGTTCAGAGAGAAACTGGAGTATGTACAAGTATGTTCAAGCACTATTCGCAACAGATTATTAGCAGACATAGAAATATTGCATCACATGGCTACGAGGAGGAAATGCCAGTCTGGTTGTATGATATATTGTCAAAACAAAGACGAAGAAGAGTTCAATGTCTATGTATCTCAATGCACTATAGACAAAATAGAAAAGAATTTGATTATAGATGTGGAAGTTAAATTAGAAGAAGACCCACAACACTCGGACTCAGAGCCAGATAACAACTTCACAGATTCTATATATAGCTTGAGAATAGAATGAAGATTATGTCAAAAATATTATGAAACAACTTGTATTCAACGTGTTTTGATCATATACAATGCTTCATGGTAGCGATTATACATAATCTGTCGATCTCAATTGTTATGCTCAGAACCTACTTCTTCATCACCATATAAATTTCTAATTGTGCTCGGGGTGTCTTAGCGGGCTTGCTTGAATTTATACTCATTTGCCATGCCAAACATATAATATATTCCTTGTGGAATATCTTGTGAACAGATTGCGCATCGGCTACTATTTTGCATTAAACGAATTAAACACACGAGGTGATAATAATGACCACATGCCAATTTATAGAATCCAATCCATCCGTCAGTAGCAAATTGGACACTGGGAAGATGAAGATGCATCCGATTGTGACACGGGATACAGGACGAGGTGGCTAATATTCTTTCTCTTTAAAAGATTAAAATGAATGTTTTACATGCAAAATATATGCATATTTTTTTTAAAAATTGAAAGTATATTAGCTATTTGTAGACATAGAGAAATAACATAGTGTGAATATTACTTATGTAAATATAGCATTTAAAATAGCCATTCAAATTGAAAGTATATTAGCTATTTGTAGACATAGAGAAATAACATAGTGTGAATATTACTTATATAAATGTAGCATTTAAAATAGCAACGATGATTGATGAATAAAACATTCTTTTGAATATAATTAGATAGTATATATTTTCACAAGAACACTTAAAAACAACAAGTTCAGACAATTCAAACATTTGTGTGTGAAATACTCTTCACGGTCGCGTTATCGTCTAAGTATTTCATATAAATACTTAAAAAAATGAATTGCACATGCACATACAAATTATATGGCTTTCGTACGACTGGGTTAATGACCTGAACGCCACATTTATGCAAAAAAAAATGCTTCTAACAAACAACATTCAATTAGCCGCGTTACCAACCGAGTGTGGCCCGAATCTAAAATGCAATAATGGCTTGTATACAAGCATCATATAGCCGTATTACCAAACAATGCCCATATGTTTTTTTGGAAAGGGGAAGGGAAGTTGACTCACCATAAGGATACAAGAATTGCCGGGTTACTGATGAAGTACCCAGACCGTGAGCCAATACTTACCACAAGGACATCATATTCCGTTCGTAGAATAGCTTACACACACACACACACACTCACATTGTGTGGTACCCAGATCGTGAGCCACGTTCCGATGTAATACTTAGACTTGAGCCAATACTGACCACAAGGATACCATATTCCCCGCGTCAACGAGGTGATGCCCTTGTGGTAAGCATTGTTCCGCAGAACAACTTACACACACACTCACATTGTGTGGTACGGTACCTTATGACTGCTGTGTAATACGACAAAAGGTACACTAACACATAATTCACGTGCACACACATACAACACACACCGAGGTCGTGTGGTAAGGTACTCCGTTGCTGTTGCGTACTGCAACGCAGATCACATTGCCACATGACCCCCTCGCTCCCTCTCTCCTCTCGACGTACCTGCAAAGGCGGTCATCTCTCTCTCTCTCTCTCTCTCTCTCTCTCTCTCTCTCTCTCTCTCTCTCTCTCTCTCTCTCTCTCAAAGTGGCTCAAGGAATAACACCCAACGGGCCTGATTGGGGCCCTATATATATTATGTTGCGGGCCCGCCGAGCATCTGGGTTTTCCCGACGGGCTCTATAACTTGAGTTGTAAGGCAAAAACATGGAACATGGCTTGGGCCAAAGGCGTTTCTTGGAGAGGCAAAATGATTGTTCAAGGTATAAGAGGGAGTGTAAGGTGGTTAGGTAGAAGAGGAGGGGTAGGGGTTTGTTTGACATATACTCCACGATAGACACTGCATCACAACTCACTCTTAAACCAACATAAACATTTTCAATCTAGAGAGGGTATTGACCTCACCCGTGCTCAAAGCCTATGATAGTCAAACACCTGTTGAGAGAGAGAGAGAGAGAGAGAGAGAGAGAGAGAGAGAGAGAGAGAGAGAGAGAGAGAGAGAGAGAGAGAGAGAGAGAGACAAGGAGAGAGCTTCCCTATGCACTACAACATATGGAAATCTCTGACAAAATAGCAAAGTGGGTGGTGGGACTTCAAGAGTTTGATTATACAATACAGGTTGAAAGAACAACTCGAGCATGCTTAGCCGACATTTTAACAAACAAGTGCTATGAAAAAGTTTGCCATTTGAAGAGAAAGGAACTTCCACCACCTCCAGCTGTAGAGGCTTTGGTCAATGCTTATAGCCTCTACTTCGATGGAGCATACAAGAGAACCAAGGATAAGGCAGCTGCAGGCATCGTGGTCTTATCCCCATTGGGAGAGAGGATCCATGGTGAAGGGATCACTCTAGAAGATTTCCACTCCAACAATGAAGCAGAATATCATGCTCTAATTCATGGCCTTTGTTGGTGCCTCGATAATTCAATTAAGAGATTAAACGCTTTTGGTGACTCCATGCTTTTGGTAAGGCAAATGCAAGGTACATGGGCTTGCAAAAATGCCCGTCTCTCTACTAAAATGAGAGAAGCAAAAGCTCTTATGAGGAGATTTAGGGAGGCACAAGTACATCATGTACCAAGAGACCAGAACAAGGATGCAGACCACCTAGCATCATCAAAGTTAAATGAGTCAATAGTGGGAGCAGTGGCCATCAAACTTCCACTTCAGCAAGGCAAGGAGGACTTGGAAGATATTATGCACATTCTGGAGCAAGGAGAGGCTCCTAAACACTTGAATGCAGGGGAAAGGCGATGGTTAGCTAGGAAGGCTACCAGGTATCGCATAGTAAATGATGACTTGTATTGTCTTGGTAAGGATAGTGTGCTTAGGAGAGTTCCTTTGAAGAGTGAAATTGAAGAGATTTTAAAAGCTTGTCACGATGATATGTGCGGAGGACACTTTGCACACGACGTCACTAGTAGAAAGGTTCTACAAGCTGGGTTTACTTGGCCAAGTCTTCATCGTGATGTCAAATATTGGTGTCAAACATGTGATGAATGTCAGAAAGCAGGACCACGACGGCTCATAGCTGAACCTCAGAACCCAATAAAGGTATATGGGCCCTTTGAGAAGTGGGGAATTGATGCCATAGGGCCTCTACCACGCACTCAGTCAGGTAAAGAGTACATCATCATGGGAGTAGACTACATGACTAGATGGGCTAAGGCTATGCCGACCAATAGAATTACTGCTAAGGATGTGAGTCAGTTCATCTTTGACCACATTTGTTGCCGGTTTGGCACCCCTCTTGAAATACTATCTGATAGAGGACCAGGGTTTAGAGCAGACTTGGTAGGAGAACTCATGAAGAAGCTAAATATTCAGCATCAACACTCTACTCCTTACTACCCTCAGTGCAATGGTCTGGTGGAAAAGGTAAATGGAATCATTTGCAAAATTCTCACCAAACAGGTACATGCCAGGCGCCAAGATTGGGACAAACACCTGAATGGAGCTCTATGGGCCTATAGAACCTCCTTCAAAACCACATTAGGGTACACACCCTTTCATTTGGTTTATGGAAAGGAGGCGCTTTTGCCCATTGAAGTGAAGTTAACAAGTCTTCGAATATTGGGTAGCCAGGTAGGCTCTCAAAAGGAGAAAGTACATCAAAGGATCATGGATCTAGAGAGGCTGCAATTGGATCGTGAAGAAGCCATCAACCACTATTCTCAAGAAGCAGAGAAGTGCAGAGAAAAGTTCAACAAAAAGCTAGCATCCAAAGACATCAAAAAGGGATCTCTGGTGCTTCGATATGACAATCGCTTCGACACTCGTAAGGATGGAAAGTTTCTTTTCCGATGGGAAGGCCCGTTCTTGGTCACCAAAAAGTTCAAAAATGGCTCTTACAGACTTCAAGACATTGATGGTAAAGTGCACAAGACCAGGACAAATGGATGGCGTCTAAAGCCTTATCACATCAAGATAAGGTAAGCTCAAGATCAAAGAAAGTAGGCTAGAGGCATAAATACCCCTAGCCAGGTTTGGGGGGGCTATGATCCGAGCCTATCACAAATTTTTGGTTATCATATTTTGTTGGTTTTCCTTGCTTCTAGAGGTTTACAATAAAAGAAAGAGTGAGAACAACCTCTTGGAAAAATTTAAAAAAAATGATTTTTTCTTGACTAGTTCACCGGAGGTGAAAGGTAGAGGGAGAACCTAGTGGTAAAGGGAAGGGAATATATGTAAATGTGAAAAGAAAAGATATGATGTGGTTGTGGAGCCATGCACCCATGATTCAAGGGTCATGAGTGGCTCATATCATCATGGCTTTGGAGCCATATGATGATTCAAACAAATGGGACCCAAGTGGAAGACTTGGTAAAGGAAGAAACCAGGCACATGGTTTTGTTGAGTTTTTTAAAAATACTTCCACTCCGATCCAAGAAAAGTTGTCTTCATCAAAGTTGTAACCGACGGGCTGAAGATTCTGGCCATATTTTTTTTATAATTTTTGCATCTACGGTCTAGGAGATATGGCCAAAATGGTGGACGGCAGTTTTTTTCAACTGTGGTGGAGACCACCCCCCTACCTTTACACACACACACCCTTCCTTTTCCACATTGAGACCTTCTTCAAAATCAGCCATTAGTCTTCTCACCCTCCTCTTCTTCCTCCTCTCTCTCAAGCTCAAAAACCCATCAAAGTTCCTCTTCTAATCACCTCTCAAGTCATGCTTAATCTTGTTGTAATGCATAAGTTCTCATTCAACCCCTTTCTATTATTACTAGATATGTATTGATTTTATGTAGATTCTTTACATTTTAAAATAAGGAAGCTTTTGGACTCAAGCTATGGAGGAAGGAGTGAAGACAACACAAGTGATGATGGAGCTAATTGGTCAACAAATCACTTGGAAGGAGCTTCTTCATTGGTTGAATGTCCCTAATCAAGCTTCATTTGTACAAATTACACTTGGATCTTAACCTCACTCCTAATCACTCTCTTTCCTATATAAAGAGGCCTTCCCCTTTGTAATTTCAAGCCTCCCTCAGCCCCATTGAGCCTTTGTATCACTCACCATGAGCCCATAGGCTCATTCATTCACTCTATTCTTGCACATCCTAGAGTGCAAATTGTTTCATGCTAGAAACCTCTCCTCCTCTTACTTATGTTAATTAAGAGAAATGTTTTATATGCGTGTGAGAGTGCTTGATGTGATCTTGGCTAATCCTTGAGTGATTGTTTGGTAATCTATATGCTATTTGTGTTGGGAGTGTTTGAAGTCATCCATTCCTTGTACACACACCACGGTTAATGCTTCATTCATAGTGATCTCTCTCTCCCTCTCTCTCACTCTCTTTGTGTAGCGGTCCTAGTCCACGCTTCCAAGACTAGGTGGTGCCCTCATCTCATCTCCCTTGTGGCGCAATGGAGTTTGTTTTGGTGTAGAGGCCACCATTCCAAATTTCCTTCGTCAATGTCAACACTCCCCCTCAAGCTCAAAACCATCTCTTGTATGCCAAGCATCACTCAAAATTTTTGTAGCTTCTACTCCAAGGGCCTTTGTGAATATATCTGTAACTTTCTCATCCTTTGCCACGTACTCAAGTTTGATGTCACTTGCTAAGGCCCTCTCTATGATGAAGTGGTAATGCACCTCAATGTGCTTTGTTCTAGCATGAAACATTGGTTCTTGTGCCAATTGTATACTAGTGATTTTGTCACAATAGATGACAACCAACCACTATAATTGTACTCCCAAGTCCTGAAGTAGCAATCCCCACCATGCTACCTCACATGATCCCAATGTAGCACATATTTACTTTGCCTCTGTACTCAAAAGAGAAACCGTAGGGTGCTTCTTGCTGCTCCATGTGATAGTAGCACTCCCAAGTAAAAACATGAATCCGATGGTAGACCTGCGATCGTATGTGCTATCAGCCCAATCTGCATCTGTGCAACCATAGAGTTGCAACTCCACATCAGCCCGATAAATGAGTACATAATCCAAAGTAGCACTTCCATAGCACAACGACTGTCTCACTGCATCTTATTGTGATTTCTTGGGAGACTGCATAAATTGACTCACCAATCCAACTGTGTAGCTCAAGTCTACACGTGAGATAGTCAAGTAGATCAAGCTACCCACAATCTTCTTGTACATGGTAACATTCTCAAGTTCTTGACCTACATCATTTTCCAACTTCAAATTTTGATCTAAGGTCATCACAATTGGCTCACAATCAGCCATACAATAATTATTCAACATGTCCAAAGCATATTTTCTTTGTGATAGACATACAC
This sequence comes from Adiantum capillus-veneris, assembly GCF_014529385.1. Lineage (NCBI taxonomy): Eukaryota > Viridiplantae > Streptophyta > Polypodiopsida > Polypodiales > Pteridaceae > Adiantum > Adiantum capillus-veneris. Next base: position 97,596,968 of record NC_140943.1, on the reverse strand, counting down.
CTTTTGTGCAAACAATCTCAATGCCTAAGAAATACCACAAGCCTCCCAAGTCTTTCATCTCAAACTCCTACATAAGTAGAGCCGATACACTCGTTTAGCCACATTATCAAGTCATCCATATAGATGCATATCACCACAATTCTTGTCTCATTCTTCCGAACAAACAATGAATAATGTGCATTAGACATCTGACAGCCCAATGAAATGAGGAATACCACAATCCTGTCATACAGGCTCTAGGTGCTTGCTTCAACCCATACAATGTTTTAAGATCCAATCAATGTCAGTTCAAGCCAAGATGTTTGGTGGAAATCTTGCTTGCTGCAAAATTGCTTGGGTATAGCCTTGTGGAAATATCTGCAAAGAGAGCAACTTACGAGGAAATAATTAAAGTTACCATTTATAGAATGTCCAAGATTGCGAGCACTACAACAGGTGACCATAAAACAATAAAGCTGCCATCCTAGGTGAGCAAGTGACTTAAAGCCCTCCATGCTGCCATTCAACCACAGAAGACCAAGTTCTACTATGATTCCATCCATGATTTCAATGCATGTCACACATGTGGTCAAGCTTGTCGAGCAATCAATAGAGGGGAACTTGTCCACTCCACCATTGTTGAAGCAAAGCATCTATCAGGGGCTTCTGCTTCACATATAATCTGGGTAACAAAATGCATATGTGAGGATAGTGTCAAGAATTGGGCTTGCATGGGTCTCACTATCCATGAGTGTTTCTTTTACAGAAGCTAATAAAACCTTCTCTTTGCTTTGCATTTTTTTGGTTGAGAAATCATCTCTAATTCCGTAGTGAGGTGACCTGTTCCAAGTTTGTGAGGGAATTGAACCTCTGCTTCAACAACCTATCTCTTTTTCATCTTTGCACAACCTCGGCTCAAAAGAGAAAGGATAAGGGTTGCTCGTGGGTGGATATGAAGAAATATGTCGCATGTGTGCCTTTCATCTCCATCAACTACAATGAAGAAGCCATTTTAAAGATTATTATTAAACAAAATCTGATAGAGAACAAAGAGAAAGGGGGAGAGAATTAGAGAGAATTCACGACTATGGTTAATGGCGCTATCGTAGGTTGGTCCGTCTCCTTCAAGTTTGAATGGTGGCTATAGTTCGATGGCCGCTAGTTTGAGAGAGAGAGAGAGAGAGAGAGAGAGAGAGAGAGAGAGAGAGAGAGAGAGAGAGAGAGAGAGAGAGAGAGAGAGAGAGAGAGAGAGAGAGAGAGAGAGAGAGAGAGAATGGATGGCGGCTACAATGTGCACCACAAAAATGGTAGTAAGCACAAATGGGATACATCTTGTTTAAAAACAATGCAACTATGATAACCGTTGCATGCAAAAATAAAGTTGTGGGCATTGCAGTGTAGTTGGTAGCTCAAATAGCTTGTACCATTTAGATGAAGTTTTGGGTGACAAGATGTGGCTATGGTGAGAAGCTCATAATGTAAGACGTGAGAGAAAGAGAAAGAGAAATAGAGAGCTTCCATGCTCATCTCAAGAGACACACACACACACACACACACACACACACACACACACACACACACACACACACACACACACACACACACACACACACACACACACACACACACACACACACACACACACACACACACACACACACACTCACACACACACACATACACACACACACATACACACACATACACACACACACCATTATGTTTACAATATGGTCTTAGTATCTGTCTCTCCAACATCTCTCTGGCAGTCGCAAACACACATAAGTACACATTCAAGCATAAACACACACACCCACACACTCACACATTTACCTTGACAAAAAGCAAGTTGTTTTATTGTTGGGAGCTATTCCTAGACTAGTATACACAAACTTATTTTTCCAATGGGCCCGTATCTTTGACTCCCCTATCACACCCTCAAGCCTCTTGACGAGACCCTCAGATGCATGGGTGTATGCATCTTCCTCGGCACATATTCTCTGGGGACTCTTGCACACACACTGATTTCTCTCTCAAGCATGTATTGATTAAACTAGGTATTGATGCATCAAGGACTTTGACATATACATAATTTTTAAAGAAGTGATTTGGATTGCAACTAACCTACCTACCTTCCCTTCGGTCCTAGTTGTCTAAGGCCTTTTCTGGCACTTGAAAGATAAAAACAAGAGCTCATTTTCTTCTTATGTACATGCATCTATACATACACACACACACCCTACACATGGCTTGCAAGGAGGAACTTAAAATTTGAACTCATTTTCTCTCCCTATCTTCAATTTGTGAGCCCTATAAGGATCGTTTTTTGTCCCTGGCTACGTATGCTCATCCCTTTAGTAGCATTGCATTTTGGCTTGAGCTCTGCTTTCCCCTTTCAGGTTAACCCTCCAATTGGTTGTCTAGACATCGCTTTCTATCTCTCTCTCAATCTCTCTCGCACGCACAAGGACGTGCGCGTGCACGTGCGTGCATGCGAGCGTGCACACACACACACACACACACACACACACACACACACACACACACACACACACACACACACACACACACACACACACACACACACACACACACACACACACACACACACACACACACACACACACACACACACACACACACACACACACACAATTTTCGGCTCTCTATGGCGATGAGCTTTGCTACTGCAAAAAATGGCCTACCTTGGCCAACTATTGGTGCATGTTGAGGACGACCTCCC